>NW_009260066.1:439401-457444 GCF_000687185.1 Egretta garzetta
CCCCGCGGGACTGGGGCGGCGGCGGCAGAGCAGAGCTTCAGCCCAGCCTTTTGTCGAGTTAAAAGCCAAGCGGAGGTTAAAGCTGTATCCGTACAGTTGTAGGCAGTGTGGGGCTCTAGGCCTTTAAGCTTCCAAAAGCTGATGTTTGTTCCCGGATCTCAACTGTTTAAATCGTAGTTTTAGGTTTTAGCGTCCTTGTAAATGCAGGCGATCGCAAAAATGCCTAGTTCTGCATTCAGATCTGTCTGCATTCTGATCTCGCTTTGTACTACTAAAATGTTTCTGAGAGAAGAGCTCCCTTAACGGTTTGCTTTGTTCTTCTTCCCTAGTGGAACGAGATAATAGAACTTTTTCGTGCTGGGATGCCTTTACGGAAGCATCGGTGTCGCTTCAAAAGCTACGAGCGTTGCTTTAAAGCCTCGGAGGCAGTGGACTGTTTACATGAACTGCTTGGCTCTAATCAAAACTTTGGCCCAGAAGTGACTCGCAATCAAACGGTTAAGCTGCTCAAAAAATTCCTGAAAAATCATGTTATTGAAGATATTAAAGGAAGATGGGGTAAAGAGGACTTTCAAGATGATGGCCATTTGTATAGGTAAACCTATATAGGGTGACTGAAAAATTTTGGTTTTAGAAACAGGGAGTAATAACTCTTGTGTATTGGTCTTACAAATGTTTTTTGTAGAATGCCTTTGCAAAGGTGCTAATATGTCTTCTCCCTCCCTTCCTTTTAAAGACTTTATTTTCTCTATTGATAGGCAACCGTCATGATTTAAGGTTTGGCTTGCTGGTGGTGTGGTTTGTTTTTTTTTGTTTGTTTGTTTTTGCTTGTTTGTTTTTAAATATTTTTGAAGGGCACTTTTACTTGATTACATTCTGTGACTACTAACAAACGCTGTTGCAGCTTTTACAGGGGAGTGAGCCCTGTTTGCTGTTGGTAGACATCAGGTCTGTCAGTGTTGGAAGAGTATGTATCAAGAAGACATTGATGGAAGTGAGGATGCCATTGAGCATCGAAATCCATTTGTCCTCCCTCTCCCCCCAACCCCCGACTCATTTGGATGCTGTTTCCACTCCTCCTGAGAGAAGAGAAAGGCCTTCTATACTCCTTGGGTTGGGGATTAAAACTGTCTTAAAAGAAGCAAAGTTTTACTTGCTCATCCTCAATGATGCTTGCTTACATATCCCTGTTTAGCCTCTCAACTGGTGGCTTATTAACAGAAGAAAAGAATTTTCTTTGTAATGAAAGCTTACTGAAGTGGGTTCTGTCACCTTTTGTGACCTCAGTTCAGGTCTGGGTGCCCAGAAGTTGCAGGTTCTGAATTTGTACCATCTTGTAGTGCCCTGTTCAGTGAAAAAGTAGTGTGAAAATGACCATACCTTAAGTATGGATCTGTAACTTATATCATGGTGAGTCATCTTTTGAGGAAATGGGAGATATTATGCAGAGCAATGGGGAAAATACATCAGCTATAATGCTAAGCTTCTACTTATATATATTATTACATGCTTAAAGAAACTGTATTAATTATTTCGTAATGAGTTCTTAATCTTATCTTTAGAAAAATATATGTAATACTGAATTTCTGCTTAATGTGGATGAAATTGATTTTTCATTTTGATCTGTGATCTTAACTAGATTGTTTGTAGAGTGTGCCTAATATTTTTTGCTGTCTAGTCTGTACACCTATGCTGTAAGTGTATTTGTTCATTACTTTCTTAATTTTATTTATTAACTTGGAATACTTTCAAAGTGAGAGGTATGTAGGATGTAATTCTATTACTTTGTAATAAGCAAACTTGGTCAAGATAGATACTTTCTTATAAAAGAACCGTGGCTTATGTCAAAATTGTTCCAGTGCAGTTCAGTTGATTTACAGTCTGATTGGATCAGATTTGTTTTTAATTCCAGTAGCAAATTAGCACCTATTCAACTTGCTCTTACGATACTGCATGACATCTTTCAGTAAAAGTGGTAGCTGGTTTTTAGCCTGCCTTCTGAAGGAAATGACACTGAATTCTACAGCTTCCCTGCCAAATAAGTTAAATATTCAAACCAATTTCAAATAACTTTAATAGAAGAAATTTTAAATAATTTGGGGGGAATAAAAACATGAGTCTTCCCTCCAAACTTAGCTCCGTAGAGGGAAATTCCGTGTAACACTTAATCCAGGAAAACGTTAAACTTTAGAATTTGGGACTCAAATTCGAAGGACCCAGTGTATCAAGGGACTTGTATCTGAAGATATTTTGAGAAGCTCACACAAGAAAGTCTGTTGCTAAGTGTATAAAAACAATATATGACTCTGCAGTCTGTGAATTGAAAACGACTGAAGGCTGGGGAAGTGTGCTGAAGAAGCATCATGTATGCTTGTCCCGTTCTTAAATTCTTCTCTGGCCAGCTGATTATGGCTGCTATAGAAGGGCGAGATAGTGGGAACGTTCACCTAGTCCTTGACTAGTTCCAGTTGGAAAACTGACATGGAAGACAAGAATAGCCACTGAGGATCCTGCGTCGTGACTTTGGCCTGAGGAAGGTTAAATGTAAAGGAGTGGTGTGGAGTGGGCTTTTTACTTGTTTGTTTAAACAGAGTTAGAAAAGCAGTTAGATGCTGGTACAGCACATAGTGGTAGGTGTGTTATTGGTTTAGTATGTTCCTAGCACAGTCCTGCTCTGTCTATTCTTGGGACAGCACAGTTTTTTTCACGGGTGCTATATCTCCTTTCTGGTGTACTATACGCCTCACTGGTGTACTATATCTCCTTTCTTTCTGGGCATTGACTTTTTGTCAAAAGATCAAATATGGGGTTTGGTAACTGCTGGTATTATGCTATATCTCTTTAGTTTGGGTTTGTTGTGGTTGTAGTTTTTTTGTTTGTTTTGTATTGGCATCGTGACACATTCAAATTATTTTGTTCTGTTCTCCTTTGTATTTTCAGCAGTGACTTTACTGAGCTGCAGGCTGTGGGGGACGCTGCAGGCTGTAGAAGTTGGTTGGGTGAAATATTTCTGTGCTTCTCATTTTCTGTGTGCTCTGCCTAATGGTCTGCTATTGGACAAGAGAGCTCTTTTGTTATAGCTACCTTAATGATGTTCTTTCTGCGCCTCCCATTCAAAAGATAACAAAGTTACTAATTGAACAGGTTTTTTTACTAAAACTGCATAACTTCGTGCATCTTGAATTGGAGCCAGCTTTTTCCTACTGGGCTTGGTGCATAAATAAACTGTATATGCTATTCATGGTTTTGGTGTTTGGCTTTAAGTATTAAAACATGCTTTTCTCTTATTTCTGGAGGTAAACATCGGTTTTTCCAGCCTGCCTTTATTCATGTATTTAATGGCCTGGCAGCTCCCTCTGGTGGACTTTCCTAATTTTGTGAATCTGTTTCTCACTGTGTTGATACAGGTAGCAGTACAAGTCGCTTTTAATTCCACTGACAGTGCTTGTATGATATGCTTCATACCTTTTCTGTAAATTCCTGTATTAACTTATTAACTGGTGCACAGTTGTGTCATTCATTAACTTCACATGTAAGTGTAGTTGTCTGTTCTTGTTCACAGAGTATGCGAAAGAGATGTTGCCAAATGTTGATTTGCCTGAGAGTATTGAGCAAGTATTAAATATGAAGATGAGAACACTAACCACTAGTGTGGCCTCTAGAAATAGGAAAGACTGTGTGTCTGTGTGTCCTGGCTCAGTGTAGTCTACAATATATGTTATCATTTTGGAAGTTGTCAGGCTTTATTTTTTTTTTTTGAATCTAAGCAATGGCCATTAAAAACAAAAGGGTTAGTACTCCTGCATTGCTAGTAAACTGGGAATTCGGCTGTGGTACTTTGTATACAGTTGATACCAATGTTAGTTGACCCTGTTCTCTGCCCTTTGCCCTGGACACAAACAGGTATCTCTCCTTCCTCCTTGTACAATCTCATTAAAAACAAAAGGGTTAGTACTCCTGCATTGCTAGTAAACTGGGAATTCGGCTGTGGTACTTTGTATACAGTTGATACCAATGTTAGTTGACCCTGTTCTCTGCCCTTTGCCCTGGACACAAACAGGTATCTCTCCTTCCTCCTTGTACAATCTCCTAAAACTAGTGTCACTGGCTGTAAACCATGCTAATTTTGACGTGTCAACCTTGGAATGAATGCTTATCAGTTGCTATCTTTTGGTAATATTATTCTGCTCATCATAAAATCAGAGGCTTTTCATTGTTCATCTAAAAACTTGTCTCTATCCAGATCTTGCTGTAATGTTACCTGAGAAAGGGGAATGCACTCCTTTTTTCTGCTTGTAAGAACTCATTCATTTACTGGTTGGTTGAAAATGAGGACAGCAAATGACATAAAGCTAAAAATTGTGAAGAACTGAAGGGGAAACAAGGAACTGTTGAGAATACTGTAAGACGAAGGGAAAAAAAGGCTGCAGGTGTTTTAACATTAACAAATAGCTGAAAAATAGTTGAGAACACTCAACAGCTGAACATCTGCCATGTAATCTGAGTTACTTTTAAAAGGCAGAGTAAGTCTTGCAGGGTTAGTGCAAGGTGCAGAGTTTGTCCGAAGGAAGTGGTATCTTCCCAAGTTGCAGATATTCTGCTGAAGAGCATTGTGGAATATGCCAAATGGACTCAGTGTGCGTGGTCAAAACCATAACGTGTTAACACGTGCAGTATAGCAATACCGGACTAACAAAACTGCAATACAAAACTGATTTAAAAACTAATTAAATGTTGGAACTGCCTTGAGAGGATGAGAGGTGAAATTTTAGAAAAAACTTGAGGATTTCTTGAGCATGAGAATCTTTCTGGTACAAATGTGTGTACAAACTTGTTGCATGGTCACAGACATAACTGCCTTTTACATTCTGATTAAAAGAGTCAGTGAGGCTGAAGCAATTTCTTGAACCATCAGGAATCTCAGCATCTAAAACCTAGGAGTGCAGGTAAACAAGATCTGGTCTGGGCCAGACTGACGATATGTTGCCATCAAACTGATTTGTCTCTCTGATGTGCTGCCATTAATTCCTTTGTACGTCATCTGACCTAGGTTTAGCAGTAATTTAATTCTGGTCAAGCTGGAGATGTGACTGAGCTGAATGTGATCTGGGATAGTTTGTTTTCCTTGTTTTCTGCAAGGGCTAGCTTAGGGTTTATTTCTGCTAATTTCTTCAAGGCACTTCTTGAAATGCCTTAAAAAGTGAACGAGTTCCCTGCACAACCAGCTGGAAAA
The DNA here is from genome assembly GCF_000687185.1 of Egretta garzetta. Classification (NCBI taxonomy): domain Eukaryota; kingdom Metazoa; phylum Chordata; class Aves; order Pelecaniformes; family Ardeidae; genus Egretta; species Egretta garzetta. The sequence continues at coordinate 444,635 of NW_009260066.1, forward strand.
ACACTCCAGAAAAGAACTGCAGGATATGATCTCCGCATAGAAAGCATGTAAACCCAGAAGAACATGGTAATGTGGACAAAACTTTGTGTGGGCACTTGCATGCACACTAATTAAATCCAAGCATTAGTCATGCGACTTAGTTATGCAGCTTTGCTTTAGGAGATGCATGCTAGCAGTGCACTTGGCACGGGGAAAATATACCCGCAGCTTTTTCAGCAGAATCAATGTCTTCTAGTGAAGATCCAAGTCCATTGTCTATGCATAGGCAGCTGGTGCTATTTGAGGTGCACTGGGATATCAGATATTCACCCAAGGCTCGGCTATGTCATGGGAGGTACAAAGGACCTGAACTATTCTGGAGCAGCAGATGGAGGCTAAACAGGACACCTTAGGATGCTTTATTTGTCACTCAACACCACTCTTCAGGCAACTAAGTCGCTCTGTGAATGTCCAAGGCATTTGTTGTATTTTTGCATGTGAAGGAGTACTACAATTTTGCTTTGGTAAATATGGAATAAGGTGGAGTTCAGAGCATTGAAAATATTCTCTAATTGTAGATTTCCTCCTTCCTCACCGCTGAAGCCATATCCAAAGAAACTTTCATGTGGAAAGGAAGTAATTAAATTTCCAGACTGGAATGAACCAAAGGCTGGGACTTCCCAAGAACACATCCCAGTGAAATCAGTTGTAATGGTAAGATACCCAGTTTTCTTTTTCCCAGATATGAGCATATTTGGAAAGCAAAACTGAACAAATTATCTTTTTGTTGTGACACAAATTACTTGGATATAAAATTAAATGCAAAATAGCCTTATTTTAAGCTTCTGTGAAGTAAAATTGTTCTTAATGATTTGCTGGGGGTGTTGGCTTTGAGTGTTTTTTCTGCTACAGATTATGATGTCCTGAGCATCCTATGTTCAGCATGGCTGTATTTGCCAGTATGCTTGCATTCCAGTTTTCTCAAATTCCAATAGGCATTTTTTATACTACAAGAGAAAATAGTTACTTCACTGTCACTTACACTGCGACTCTTACTCAGACACTTCATGTAGCAGAATATTACAGTAGTACTCCCTTCCTAACTGCTATGAAGTTTTCTGTGATTAAATTCCTTTTTCGTAAGGAGTATGTTGTGGCTAAGGAGAAGCGGTCCTGGTTTCATTGTTACGCTTTGTGAGCTTGGAGAATCATCCTGCCCCACACTTACCTGGATTGATCCGGCCATTGTCAAGTTTTTGAAAAAACTGTTGCTTTTATTAGTAAACCAAAATTGTATCAACTCTTGCCACCTGGACATCTTAAAAGCCCGGGCTTCTGGATTTATATATATTCCTATATATATATATATATTCTAATATATTTTCTTCCTCCAGTGTGTCTTGTGTGTGAGTGTTCTTGTATTTTGTGAACTCTTGGGACTTCTTTGATAATCTTGGCCTTTTATTAATGCTCATCAGTGCACAACATGAGCCTTGGATTTCTTGGTGATCAATAGTCTGTTTGGAAAAGTAGCTCCTACCGTTTTTCTGGACATCTGGAAGTCCTGAATGAATGGTTGTTCCATATTTGTAATCCAATTACTTATGTGCAGATCAAGGGCACCTTTCATATACAGCAGGATTCTGAAGAGGGAAAAACGTAGTCCTTGGGACTTCAATAGCGGGTAGAAGATTGAGGGAAATAAAAAAAAAAATAGTGCTGAAGACCAGTAAATGGAATAGAGTATTTTAGTTACTGAGCAAGTATCTGCTGCAATTTTAACATGTTACAGACTCCAACTGTCTGCTCTAAAATTCCATCCAAGCACCCTGGCCTGATAAAAGTTAGCAAAAGTCTGCCTATGTACATCTGACTCAGATGCGAAAGCATACACCCTGGCATAGCTCAATATCTTTCACTGGCAGTTTTGCTTAATACAGCGGACCATAAATTGAAGTTACTGAGACAAGGGAATAAGCTTGTTTCTGCTGGCTCTTTTATAGAAAGGTGTAGCTTCCACTGGAATAATGAAGTAGATAGGTAGCTCAAAGTTGTGGCACCTTATATTGCTCCAGCATCCATCAGAGCATTTATTGACTGTGTGTGGATTGATGGGCCTGGGTCTGTGTAGTGAAATAGTGACGTGGAACACCAGATACTAATTTCAGAGTTGCTCAAACTAGCTCTAGTCTAGTGTCATGGAATGACAGATGATTAGTGCTTGGAGTAATTAAGTGCATTCCTGGAGTGCAATTTGTGGTTTGGTTGTGATCACAAGGAATACTGTTAATGTGCTTTAGGACTGCGTTACGATGTAAATCAAAGAACTGGGAATGATTAGGAGTTTTGCCTTAAAGTATGCTGTTTTCTCAAACATGCCCACCCATGGACGTGTTGATGACAATCTTCAAGCATTAAGAGGATGTGAAGGTTGAGTAAAGCATAGTAGTCACTTGCATTCTCTGCTTTACTTTATTCGGTTACAATGGTGGACTAGATCTGATAAGTGTCTTCAGCTGTAGCTGTTTTCTTTTACTTTCTTAATGTATAGAAACTTTTAATAAACTTAATATTTACTTATGATCAGTATACATGGAACAAGGATGAATATCAGTCTTTGATATCTCATCTAATAATTTTTCCATAAGTGCATGTTTAGTATTAGAGTGGTGGTTGAAAACAAGTGAGTTGAGCTGATTTTAATCAAGGAGAGGATCTGAACGCAGGACTAGAGGCCATTGACTCCTGAACGTTAATGGCTATTCTGACACACATAATTTTTCAGCTTTGGACAAGTTATGTAACCAAGAAAAGATGCTGCATATCTGTGAAAGCTAAACACTCCCTTGCATCTTGGCGACGTCACTGGAATTTAGGAATATTTAAAATACATGCTAGACTACAAATGTATTATATTGTTTAGTACTTGAAAAGTCACCAGTTAATGAGGAGTCTTTTTTCTGATTTCAGAACTCTGAGATGTGGTACAAGCGACACAGTATAGCTATAGGAGAAGTGCCAGCATGCAAACTTGTGTTCCGCAGAGAACTAACACAAACAAATGTAGAAGAGATATGGAAATCCATGACTTTGTCACGGTGGGTATATTTGTGAGTCATATTGCTGTGAGAGTAAAACTGTGTAGTAGGTAATAGTCTTGTCTGTCTGTTCTCGTAATGCTTGTAATTTCACCCACTCATCTTTCATCACTGTCATCAAAGCCATAGTGGCTAGACCAGCTATACTGCTTGTTATTTGGCTAACAAATTCAGCAAATGAAGTTTGCAAAGAAACTTTATTGTGCTTTAATACCTTTTGACTTTTTCTTGTTTTTATACAAGTCCTTTTGTTGTGTGGGCTTTATCTTGTTTTAATCACTTTTTTCCTCAGTCTTTCCCTTTTTTTCTTGTTGCTATGAAACAGAAGCACTTCTGTAGAAGTGCAATACCATGAAACCTTTCAATGACAAGTACAATACTTCGTATGAGGTAAGAAATGGAGTAGCTAATTGAGTGCAGAAAGCTTTGAGATTCAGGTATTTTTTACTATTTCCAAAAGGAACTTCCTATGCAAAGTTAGAGGCATTACTTAAGACTATTTGTGCAGGAGAAAAAAGTAACATACATTACCTATTTTTACAGCACAGTTGAGGCCTTATTAATGATCCAAACCTAGCACATTATCTCCATGTAATAAACTTGATGCCGAGGCAAGCAGCTCCAGTGCTGGCATGATCCACAGCAGAGCGCTTTAATGTGGTGCACAGGGGGGTTTCCGGAAAGGGCGAAGCCTCAGGGGAAGCTGCCAGGAGCCCACAGCTCGAATGACAGCGTCTGACAGCAGCTAGGCAGGGCCAGGAGAAACGGTGGCCAGGCCCCCCCACATGTATGAAAGAAGCCCCTGAGGAGCGCTGGTGACCGGGAGTACTGCCAACAGGGTGGGCACATGGGGTGTGACACAGCAGTTTGTGCAGAAGGGAGTGCAGGAAGGGCACTGAAGCTCTACCAGCTTGGGCAGGGAGCAATGGTACCCACCTGGCAGAAAGCAAAGGCTTCTCTAACCTCTGTACCCACCATGACCGGCACAGTTTCCCAGGCAGAGCTCCGGTGGGAACATGCTGCTAGCTGGGTGCCAGGCTGCAGGCTGTGCCCTGCTCTTACACCAGTACAGGACAGCAGCAATGAGCACGCCTGCAGGAGGTGTGCCCAGGCAGAGGGTCTCCTCTGCTTTGTGACAGAGCTCTGGGAGGACATCAGTAGATTGAGTATCAGGGAAGAAGAGAGAGTGGGATGGACTACTGGAACCATACCCTGCCTTCCTTGGGACAGGCCAAACAGGCAGACAGTACTCATGGTACGGAGGATCCTCTAGCCTCTCTCTGCCTGGCTGAACACAGTGAAGGTACAGGGGGCAATGGAAACAAGTTCCTGCCCAGCACAGTAGTCTCTCCTCCATGACTGCCCCACCTTTCCAGGTGCCCTTGCATAATAGGTATGAGACTCTGCAAGTGGAACTGAACAATCATAAGGGTTGTTCATCTAGGTGGGAGGTGTTAGCAAGGCTAAGTCGGCCTATACCCTGCATCAAAACTGCCTCCACAAAGGAAAAAAAGGCAGGTCATTGTCATAGGAGACTGCCTTCTGAGGGGAACAGAAGGCCCAATAAGGAGACCAGACCCACTTCTTAGGGAAGTCTGCTGCCTCCTTGGGGCCCTGGTTAAAGACATGAAGAGAAAGCTTCCTACCCTGGTATCGCCCTCAGATTATTATCCATTATTGATTTTTTAGTTAGGCAGTGATGAAATTGCAACAAGAAGTCCAAGGTGAATCAAGAGAGACTTCAGGGCCTTGGGATGACAGGTTAAGGGATCAGGAGTACAAGAAGCGTTCTTTATCATTCCAGTTGCAGGGAATGATGAGAGAAGAAACAGGAAGAGCCAGCAGATTAATACCTGGCTCCGAGCCTGGTGTCGCTGGCAGGATTTTGAGGTTTTTGATCATAGGTCAGTCTATATGACACCAGGCTTGCTGGCAACAGACGGGGTACACCTGTCTCAAAGGAGGAAAACAATCTTTGTACAGGAGTTAGCAGGGATCATTGAAGGAGCTTTAAACTATGTTTGAAGGGGGAAAGGGGTAAGACCAGGCTCACTGGAGATTAGCCTGGGAGCGGCCCACCAGTGTTTGGAGGATGGTGTACAAGAAAAGTCCTTCAGTCTGCTCCGCAATGTGCTGAGTACACTGGAGCACATTTGAAATGTCTTTATACTATAAATGTCTTTATATTAATGCATGCAGCATGAGAAATAAACAAGAGGAGCTAGAAACTTTGGCCCAGTCCCAGAGCTACGAAGTTAATTGGTGTAAGTGAAACCTGGCGGGATGAGTGACTGCTGTATTGGACAGTTATAGGCTCTTCAGGAAGGACAGGCAGAGTAGGCAAGGTGTGGCACCATATGTAAGAGGAGGGTTGGATTGTATGATGCTTACAGTTGACAGTGGCACAGTGGAGGACCTCTGGGTAAGGATGAAGGGGAAAGCAAACAAAGCAGACGTTGTGAGAGTCTACTATCAACCACCCAGCCATGACCATGACATCAATGAATTATTCTACAAAGAATTACAGGATGTCTCTAGATCAACTGCCCTTGTCCTTAAGGGTGATTTTAAGTTCCCAGACATCAACTGTGAATATCATACAGCAGATATGAACAGGTCCAGGAAATTTCTCAAGCATGTTGAAGATTACTTCTTGGTGCAGATACTAAGGGAGCTGACTAGGAAAGGTGCCTTCCTAGATTTTTTATTTGTAAACAAAGAGGTACTTGTGGGCAAAGTGTTGATTGGTGGCTGTCTCGGTCACAGTGACCATGAAGTAATTGAGTTTCAAGTCTTTGGTGATAGGAGAAAAACTGCCAGGAAAACTATGTCCCCTGAATATGGGGAGAGTAGACTTTGGGCTGCTGAAGGAGCTAGTTAGGCAGGTCCCCTGGGAATCTGCTTTTGAATGTATTGGGGTTTATGAATGCTGGTCACTTTTTAAGAGCCATCTCTTAAGAGTGCAGGAGCAGGCAATTCCAAAATGTCAGAAGTCAAGTAAGTGGGACAGAAGGCTGGCTTGGCTGAGCAGAGATCTTCTACAACTTAGGTGGAAAAGGAAAGTGTGCAGACATTGGAAGCAAGGACAGGTGACACATGAGGACTACAGAGATGCTGTTTACCACTGCAGGGAGAGGATTTGTGTGGCCAAACCCTGATTAGTGTTGGAAGACTATGACTGGAGGGGAGGATAAACTCCCAGCTGACCCTGAACTTGTTTGAGACTTGCTTCTCCAGCTGGATACACATAAATCTATGGGGCCTAATGGGCTTCATCGCAGGGTACTGAAAGAGCTGGCTGATGTCATCATGGGACCTCTCTCTCTTATTTTTCAATGGTCTTGGGAGTCTGGAGAGGTCCAGTCAACTGGAAGCTGGCAAATATTCTAATTTTCAAAAAGAGTAAGAAAGAAGACCCTGGTAACTACAGGCCTGTCAGTCTCACTTCAGTGCCTGGTAAAATTATGGAGAAGGTTATTCTGGAAGTTATTGAAAAACACTTGAGAGACAACACAGTCATTGGTCATAGCCAGCACAGGTTCACGAGGAGAAAGTCCTGCTTAACCAACTTTATTTCCTTTTATGGAAAGGTCACCCGTCTAACTGACCAAGGGAAGCCAGTAGATGTGGTGGTTTCGGATTTTAGCAAAGCTTTTGATACTGTCTCTCACAGTATCCTTCTAGATAAACTGTCCAGCACACAGCTAGACAAGTCTGTAGTACACTGGGTGAGCAATTGGCTGACAGGTCAGGCTCAAAAGGTTATAGTAAATGGGGTTACATCAGGCTGTCAGCCAGTCCCCAGGGCTTGATTTTAGGGCCAGTGTTCTTTAATGTCTTTATAAATTATCTGGGTGCAGGAATTAAATGTGCATTACGTAAGATTGCCAATGATACTAAATTAGGAGGAGATGTGGACTCCCTCAAGGGTAGAGAGGCCTTACAGAGGGATCTGGGCAATCACCATCCGTGTGAAATTTAACAAGACTAATTATTGGATTCTCCATTTGGGACGGGGTAAACCTGGTTATATGTACAAACTGGGAGGTGAAAGGCTGGAGAGCAGCCTCACGGAAAGAAATGTTGGGGGTTGGCTTGATGGCAAGTTGAATGTGAGTCAACAGCATGCCCTGGCAGCCAAAAGGGCCAACCGTGTCCTGGGGTGCATCAAGCACAGCATAGTGGGCCAGTTGAGGGAGGTGATTGTCCCAGTCTATTCTGCATGGGTGTGGCCCCACCTCGAGTACTGTGTGCAGTTGTGGGTGCCTCAATATAAGGACATCAAACCATTAGAGTGTGTCCAGAGGAAGGTGACCAAAGTGGTGAAAGGCCTCAGGGGCAGGACTTGGGAGGAGTGGTTGAGGTCACTTGGTGTGCTCAGCTTGGAGAAGAGAAGGCTGAGGGGTGACCTCCTCACAGTCTACAACTTCCTAATGGGGGGCAGCTGAGGGGGAGGTGCTGATCTCCTCTCTGGTGACCAGCAGTAGGATATGAGGAGATGGAATGAAGCTGCACCAGGGGAAGCTCAGGTTGGACATCAGGAAAAGGCTCTTTACTGAAAGGGTGGTCAGTCACTGGGACAGGCTCCCCAGAGAAGTTGTCACGGCACCAAGCCTGTCCAAGTTCAAGGTGCATCTGGACAATGCTCCTGGTCTTATGGTGTAGTTTTAGGTAGTCCTATGAGGAGCAGGGAGTTGGACTTGATGAACCCCATCAGGTCCCTTCCAACCTGAAATATACTATGATTCTATGAAATGGAGAGGTCTTTTTTTCATAATTGTATCTATCCTAATACTACAGGTTTGCCTTTTTCAGATTAGGTTATCTATGAACTATGTGTTTATGTATTTTTACAGATTACAAAAGGTCTTGGGTTTGGATTCTCTGGATGAAGTGTTAGACACAAAACTTGTGAATTCAAAGCATATAGTCCAAAATGCATACAATGTCAATAAGCAAGGCATTGTCACTTTAGAAGACAAATCAAGTGAGTATTTTAGAAATCATCATTAAACTTTTTTTATATTGTAGTTTACTAGCCTAAAAAAAGTATTAGTTCTAATCTATACTAGTAGGTAGCATCTTTATGCTTGTATGACCTCTTCTATACTAGCGTTTTTGCGAAGTATGCCATTGTTGACCTCTGTCATCCCAGTAGTAAGAACCAGTGTTTATTCCAAATTTACTTTCCTAAACATATTCCTGCTTTAGCAGGGTTTAAAGATGAAGGTGGAAGAGCAGCAACTTTTCATTTATAAAGATAAGGATATTATTCACTTCAAGCTGGCTTTGTCAGCCCAGCCCTTAACTACCTGAACTGGAGTATTTACGTGAAGAAAATATGTATTGAAAATTGGGAAAGAATCAAAATGTACACTGAGAGATGCTTAGAATTTCTCAGTTTTGAGGTTTCAGCCAATGTGTTTTGAAATTAGTGCTGAGTTTAAAATTGCTTTGCACATCAGGGAGAAAGTAAAGCATCTTTGCTGCTGTGATATAGCACTTATAATATTATTGCCACCACGTTTTCCACAAAATCTGTAGAGAAGTGAAATATGAGATTGGAACCTGGTTTAGTTTGTGAATGAAACCTCCTCCAGAAAATATACATGTTAGTTTTAAAGACAATGGAGCACCTCAAGATACTAACTTCCTCCTTGCAGAAATGACAGAACTGAATGTATAAGTGCTTTTCATCACCTTCAGTGCAAAGTAAACACTTTGCTGTAATGCACTAGTGAAGGTGTAGCTTGAACTAGTTTGGCTGACTTGTGCAGGGCAGGTTAAGGATTTGCGATATGATCCATTTTGCTGATTGAGTTGTAAGAGCAGTAGGCATAACTGGTTGATATTGAGTACTGGAAGTAGTACAGTATAGATGTATTTCAAGCTAGATCCTACATTAAAGTATAGCCTGCCTTTGCAATCAGTTGATCTACTATATAAGAAGAACTTCTTAAAGAATTTTCAGCTTAAGTTTCATTTTACAGTTCATAATTTTCTCAGGTTTTTTCTGCTTTTAATTTCTGTCTGTTTTTCCCCTATGCAGAGGAACTACCTCACTGGATATTATCAGCAATGAAATGTTTAGCAAATTGTAAGTAAATTCAGGAGGGAAAAAGAACCCAAATCAAACAAATTCACCTCTGTAAAAATCAAAAAATCAAACTGTGCCTTTACCACTTTATCAAATCCTGTTTATATTCACAGTCAATATTTTTTCTGATCATTGCCTTAAACAAAGTTGAAAAAGATCAGCGAGCATACGTTCTCCTGTCAGTGCAGCTTATTTCAGTGGGGTATATAAAGGCTTAACTATTCATATTTTTCCTCTACTATGTTTTTTCACTAGACCTTCTTGAAATAGATCAATACAATTTCACTTCTATTTTGAAGAATGAGTCTAAATGTTTGGTGGGTTTTTTCCTACTTGATGTTGCATTTTTGTTGTCTGGAATAAAAAAATCTTGATCTGGTTGATGGCTGCAAATTAATTTCCTCTTTTTGTTGTGTTTTTTTTTGGTTTGGGTTTTTTTTTCCTCTCTCTTTGTAGGGCCCAGCTGCTCAGATTTGAAGCAGCCTACGTACTCAGGATTTGAAAGAGATGTCTTCAAAACTATAGTGGACTACTTTGGACAGATGAAAGAACCTCTTCTCACATTTCATTTTTTTGATGTTTTTGTTAGTGTGCTAGGTAAGTAGTTTGGGATGTCATAAAAAACGTTTTTTTTTTTTTTTTAATTAACTTCCTGGAATTTATTTACCATACTCAAATAGTATCACAACTAATTTCTTCAGGACCTGTCCTGTCCATTCTACATAGGGAACAGCTTAATATTTAAAGTTATTTCATATCAGAAGGTTATTTTATTCTTGTGCCTTTTTGATCACATTAGTTCAAAAGTCTTCTGTTGCTTGTCTGTATAATTTTAAAGGCCTCTGTTAATTGCTTAGCACAGCCACACCTAACAGCTGGATTTTAACAGATTTTTTTTCTTTTTTTTTACAAATGCCTAAGTGTCTTAAAAACTCACATAAGCTTTTAGAAAATGTTTGACTGAAGTCTAGATTAAAAAAGAATTAGGGCTGTAAGGACTGTTTTTAATCCCGCCAATACGACATCTGAAGCAAATTGAAATCCTTCATCACTAAACTTAGAATAGACATTAACTAATATAGTGCTTTAAAGAAACGATAGTTTAGTTATTAACTATAACATTTTAAGGGTTCACACTATATCAAATTCAGCTGTCCTGTAGCTATAGATGGCCCACTGGAAGACAGTAAATGTGAAAATATTTTATTACATTTAATGGTTAAGTTTTAAAAAAGAGCAACTGAATTGAAAAGTAAGCATGCTTTATAGCATGTCACTTTTCGGAGCTTCTTTAAAAGTTGGGAACAACATTGCTTTTAGTAAACTATTGAGATGAAAAAGGAATTCAGAATAACACTTTTATTTCTGGAATTTAGTATTTTTTTACTTTGTTAGTTGACAATCTTTCTTCAAACTAAATATAGTTCCTTTTCCGACTTCTTTTTCTTAGACAAAAGATATTCTTGATAAAATCTTTAAAAATTCTTCCTCTCCTTTCCTATTTTCTTTCTCTTTGCTTTTCCATTTCACATCTTTCAGGTTTTAAGAGTTGTATTTCACAGATGTAAAAATGAGAAGAAATAATTCATGCTAATGCTTATGTGGAAATGAAAAAAAAATCGTTCACTATTTCAAAAAGTCAAAAAACCATTTTGTGGTCTCTTTCACAAAAAATGATGTTTTAATATAGAATCCTTCCTTACTAACAAAAACAGATATAAAAAAAAAAAATCATGGGAACGCAGGCCTTCAAGAACTACTTTGTTTTCCGTCTTGATACTTATACAATTTACCTTGAAGTACTGGCAGTATATGTTTGAAAATGTCATGTTTATTCTAGAAGTCTTGCCTAAACAGTCTCCTCCAGACAGCTAACACCGGTATTTAGTGGCTAAAAAGTTGCATTTGGCCTTAGTGGAATGATTTGGGATACTTGAGTTAGGCACCCCACTGTGGGGTGGGGTGGGGCCAGATGATCCCCAGGTGTCTTATCCACTTTTTTTATAATTCAAGACTATACTCGCTGTCTAGCCAGTGGAGGGAGTTCAAGATGAGAATTCAGCATACCTGTGGTGAAGCCTAACTCTTTTTTTTGTACTCAAAACTACTTAGAACCAGTAATAAGAAAATAAGCAAGTAAATATAAGGCAGAGATGTCTGATATGTAGTTTTGGTAGCAAGGTCTTCTCTAACCACTCAGACTGTCTTCTGAGATATGATCTGTGATTCCTGAGGACAGGGGGAGACAGGGAGAAGGAAGGGACTTTTGGAGGCTTCAGCTGAGAAAGAAAGGGGAAGGGTTTTGGTTCTCCTCAATGTGTAATTAAGTCTTAACAATAAGGCTAATGTACGGGCTATTATGAAGCTGTAGGTAAATGCAGAGGATAATGCTCACTCCGTAGAACTCTATTTTGTAATAACTGTCAACCCTAGTACCTAGTGCTGCCTGTGAGGCAGTAATTGCTTAACAAGTTAAATTGCTTAACAAGAAAAGCAGATTCATGTCTGCAGTTGCATTTTTGTGGTTTTTTTAACAGAGTATGGATTGCTAAATTGGCAATAATTCTCAATCTTAAGACATTTATAAACCAAGATTTCAGCCTTTGAGTCTTTGACTTTTCATATTGCTACCCTCAGGTAATTACAACCTTTCCACAAGTGATTATAGGACTGACTTCTTCCCTCAGTGGATAAGCTTTCTGTTTAGTGGAAGACTTCAGGAAATAACAAAGAAAAGTGTTATCAGATTATATTTTTGGTCATTTGAGGCAGGCATGATGTGATTTGTATATGTCTAAAAGTCCTGTCTTAAAACCTGAGAAATACTTACAGAAACTGTAGGTGGCTTGTGTAACCAAGATACCTCACTTGCTTCTGCTTTTGAATGAAGACTGTTTAGAGAACTTCTCTTTCAAGAGGTTGCCTGCAATTAGTTTTCAGAAAAGCTAAGAAAATTGGACTAAGGTGTCAGTCATCATCAGATATTTTAATAACTTGTTAAGATTAAACTTGCCCCTTGCACAGGTTATGACGATTCTTTATGTATAAATCTTGTTAAGGTTAATTATTATTTTTCAGGCCCTCTTCTAAATGTATGCACTAGTGTGCTTGCCAAATCTTACTTTGAAATTAGAAAAAGCTTTGCTTTGAAAATGAAATTAACTATGGTGTTTTACCACTCTTTTCTTGGAATACTGTCTGTTCTGGCTGTCCTACTTACCACTGCACACTTACTTTTTTTTTTTTTTTTTTTTTTTTAATAACAAGTGGCTTCCACTTTTTACACAGTGTGGAATTGAATGGCATGGTGTATGAGGAGACAGCAATGGATGCTGTTTATGTTGACTGTAGTAAAGCTTTCAACACTGTCTCCTATCACATACTTATAGGCAAACTAAGGAAGTACAAGCTAGATAAGGGGGTAGTGAGGTAGACCAGAAATTGGATGAATTGCTGGGCTCAGAGGGTTGTGATCTGTGGCACAAAGTTCTGCTGGGGGTCAATCAGTAGGGAGTACCCCAGGGCTGATAATGGGGCCAGTAGTGGTTAGCACTTCATTAATGACCTGGATGGTGGGACTCTGTCCTAAACAGGGACAGAGTGCCCTAAACGAGGGTGCAGATAATACAAAATGAG
>NW_009260066.1:457456-483418 GCF_000687185.1 Egretta garzetta
TTAATGCAGCAGAGGGTTGTACTGCCATACAGAGAGACCTCCATAGGCTGGAGAAATGGGCAAATGGGAATCTCATAATATTCAACAAATGGAAATGACAAGTCCTTTCCTGGGAGGAATAACTCCATGCACCAGTGCGTGTTGGGGGTGATGGACTTGAAAGCAGCTTTACTGAGAAGGACTTGGCAGTCTTTGTGGGCACTAATGTGACCATGAGCCAGCAGTGCGTCCTTTTGGCAAAGAAGACCAGCATTGGTTGCATTAAGAGCATTGCCAGCAGGTTGAGGGAAATCTTTCCTCAGTGCTAGTCAGTGAGTCCAGTGGAGGACCACAAAAATTAAGGGTTTTCAGCATATGTCATGTAGGGGGAGAGGCTGAGAGCAGGGACTTTTTAGCCTGGAGAGAGAAGGCTTGGGAGGATCTTAATGTGTATAGACGACTGGTGTGGGAAGGATAACAAAGAAGGAGCCAGACTTCTATCAGTGATATCCAATAACAGGACAAGAGGCAATGGGCACAAACAGAAATACAGGAAACTTCGTTTATATATAGGAAAACTACTTTTTTAATTGGAACGTGTGAAACACTGGAAGAGGTTGTCCAGAGAGGTTGTGGAAACTCCATCTTTGGAGATTTCAAAACCTGACTGGACATTGTCCTGGACATCTTGCTGTAGATGACCCTGCTTTGAGCAGGAGTAGAGGTCTAGCTAATCTCCAGAGATCCTTCCAACCTCTATTATTTCCTTTTTTAAGAGAAATTACAGTTAGACTTCAGTTATGCAGATATTTTACTCCTAACTTTTGTTTTATTCTGATACTAGTGCTATTTAGGCAAATATGTAGTAGATGTTTCTTTCACTGAGCTCTAGAAACCCAAAATAGGATGACATTTTCGTGGAGAGACTTCTTATTAAGTACCTAAATTACTATCAGATTCTACTGTACCTATCCAGTCTTCAAATATCTCTGCCATGCTCACATTCTGTGTTTTCTCCAGAGATTGTAAGTAGAATTAGCCATAGATTTGACTTCTGTAGGTGTGAGGGACACTTCAGTATTGTCGTAGCTGTCATTGATGCATAGGCAAATGTTTTGTTTAAATTCTCTGATTGTTGCCCCAGACTTAACTTTTTATGTGGTTGCTACATCTGTGCATACATCTCAGGTTTTAGAGCTGAGGGTTGTAAAAGAGAAAAGGATGAACCAAAACATCGTAGTTTTTCATGTCAACTAATATCTAGAGTTGTTGATTATGGTTATTAATATCCCCCAATGCATCAGAAGGAAATCTTGTAAATACTTAAACAAGGCGCACAGTTCTAGTAGTCCAGTTCTAGGCATATCTTCCTAGACTTTTTCTATGTTCTAAGGCAGTCTTGAATAAGTAGGAAAGGAATTTGGGGAGACAGATTTAGAAATCTTATGTTAACTATTATAGAAATATATAACTGAGACATGTTGCCCAATCTCCCAATCTTGTATAAACTAGGCCTGCTGCAAAAACACAGCAAGGCTGTGGAAGCTCTTCAGATATCTTGTCTCCTGCTGCCACCAGAAAATCGGAAAAGACTACAGCTGTTGGTGAGGATGATGGCAAGAATTAGCTTTAACAAAGATTTGCCACCTCTTTCTGAATCAGTGAGGACCAGAACCTTGGTAAGTATAGTGTAAGGCTTTGGGAGTAGCACAGATAAAAGATTCTTACTGGAGAGTATATACAAAATACAGTTTACTTGTTTGAAGAACAGTTTGTCTATTCTAGCTATGTGGAAAGCTACTCTGAATTTGAATAAATTGGGAGTTCTTAGTAAGTTGTGAGCAAATGAATAATTTGTTCAGAATTTGGATGTTTCCTTATCTTTCAAAGTTAAATTACCACTGATTTCGCTATTGAGTAGAAAAAAAAAATACAGTAGATAAGGTCTCTGGTGTTACCACTGCAGACAGTGTGAGAGAAACAGGCTGCCTGTTTCAGTCATAGTTAGAAATATGTGGCTGAATATTGTGATTTAACAGTTTTCAGCTGTTTAAAAAAAATTCCCACTGGTTTATTTCAGGACTAATTTTTTTTCATTACTTAAATTATTTTCAGAGACTTCTGTAGTTTAATCAGGTTTTGACAAAGCCATACTTTTTGCTAATGCCTTTTCTGGAGGATTACTTGTAGAGTTATCACTGTTTGCAACAGCATATTCTATTAATATCAAAGTTATTAGGAATAACTTAGCAATTCCTACTGGCTAACAACATGTATTTCTTCTAGTTAATTTTCATTTCTTTTGCAAGAAGGGATACAGAAAATTCAGCTGTAGAGCCACTTCATAAATATCCTAGAGTAGCATGCATAAATCTAAATTTATTCCATAGAAATTGTTAATTAACTATGAATAGTATTTAATTAAAATAATTACATTTTTGACTACTAAGGTTATAATTTAATTAACTGTAAATGGTCTTTGATTAAAATAATTTTGTTATAAACTGAATGTTATTTTTAGAAGTGAATCCTTTACAGTCCAAGTATTTTGTACTAAGTTTTAATTCAGTGTAGTCTATGGTACATGACAGAAAACCTTAGTTGCCTTCTGTGCTTTTAGTGTTAGAAGTGACTGGTGCACAGACAGAAAACTCTTGTAATTGAATGCTTGAGCATGAGACTACTTGAATTGAGCTGGACCTGAAATTTGGTTTGATGATTTCAAAATAATGGTATTAAGTTTTCCCTCTGGTGCTTAACATCTATTACATTTCCGTGTTGTTTTAAAAAATTCTGAAATATTTGTGCCCTGTTTAACTGGAAAAGCCATGTGAAGTGGCTATTTGACAAAGTCTTGAGAATAAAATGGAATTCAACCATTCTAAGTCTAAAGCCAGGGCTAGCTTATGTATATGGGGCAAGAGCCAACACTCAGTCTGGTTCCCCAACCCCAAACATAAAAATATATAATAATGATATCTTTTTTCCTTAGATGGTTCAGGCATTTTCCCGTTGTATTCTCTGCTCAAAGGATGAGATGGACTTGGATGAACTGCTTGCTGCTAAACTAGTATCTTTTCTCATGGACAATTATCAAGAGATCTTAAGTGTTCCTTCCACCTTAAAATCTTCTATAGAGGAACGTGTTGTCCATCTCCAGAGAGTCCAAGTAGGTTTCTAGTGAAAAAAGCCTCTTATATCTCTGTCGATCTAGATTAAATTTGTCCTGTCTGGTCTAAAGTTTGACGGTCTTAAAGACTTTTTTTCTGTCTCTGCTAGCTTATGAAGAGCTAATTAATTTTGACTGCTGATATTCAACTACAACTATGTATTTAAAAGAAACTAAGCCGATATTGAATGATTTAGCAACAAGAACTCTAAAACATGTTGTCCTGTTGGTTAGCACTATCTTCTCCATGGAATGGGCAAACTATGTTTGTGGTAGTGAGGAAAACTGTGACTGGTGGAAAAGTGTTTCCATCAACATTCTAACTTTCTTTTAGAGCCATCTTTACTTGCTCAGCTTTTTCATAACTCTGTGTTTCCTGATACCATATTTTTTTGTTCAAAGCTGCTCTTTAGTTCTTTTTTAATTTCTACTGAAAAAGTAACTTTTAACTTATTGCAAGATTTCAATAGTCTTCCTTTGTGTCATGTTTTTTGACTTACTAGAATTCACTCAATTAGTGCAGAAGATAGGAAGTAAAATTTAGGGTCTTTATTCCATATCTTCTCTACCTAATGACTTCAGGTGGTCAATTTGATTAAGACAGTTTTTGCAAATTTATTGCAGAAAACATAGCTGCTCTCTTTTTTACTCTTTCTTCAGATAAAATATGCTGGAGCTGACACTGATGCAACTTTTCCTCCTCCATCATTTTGCCACCAAATCAGTACAGATGAATTTGAATACCAAAGGGCAACTGGCTCTCAAGAACCCCTGGCAGCTTTGTTGGAAGAAATTGCAATGAATAAAGAAATATCTTTGAAAGATAAGAAGAAGAAGCTCAAGCAAGTAAATAAAAAATCCTCCACAGTCTTCAATTTTAACTTAAAAAGCTTTATTGAGTCTTAGACATGTAGTCCTCTGGAGAAATACTGGGATTTAAAATACTAGGTATTCTTAGGAATTTCAAACTTTTTAATCATTTAGAATAGGGGTATTGTGATGAATCAAGGCATATTAGAAAATACAACCTAATTTTCTATATAGAGGCATAGAAAGTCCATTAGAGAAATAATAATTTTCTTGTTCCAGGGGTGGAGGTTGCACTTTAATAGCTTTTTATATTACAAGTGTGAGTGAATTCTTGATTTAAATTGATGTATTTTTCTAGTTTCAGAAATCTTACCCTGAAGTGTATAGAGTACGATTTCCTACTCCCGAAAGTGAAGCGGTGCTGTTTCCAGAAAAACCTAAAGAGAAACCACCAATACTGATGTGGGCCTTAAAAAAGCCTTTTCAACCATTTCACAGAACCAGAAGCTTTCGGATGTAAACAGTTTGAAATATATCAGCAAACTGAGTCAGAGCGTATTATCAATTGATCTTATGCAAAAGGAGTCTGAGCAGCATGTAGTTACTTAAACTCCTGGAGATACTGCCAAGATGGTAGAAAAGGTCAAAAGAAGAGGAGAGTATTGAGGGGATAGAAATGCGAGCCATTATCAGTATTTTTGTAAATCATTATTTTTTTAAATGTCTGTTTTTAAAAAAAAAAATAAACAAAAACAACCAAAAAAGAACAACAAAAAACTCCCAGCAAGCTCAAGTTGATTAATCTACATGAATGATTAAGTACGCTTGCTGTGGTTTGATTTGACCATCATTTCAAGGTCTAAATATATTTGTGTGTAATGTATTTGTTGGTAACTAGTTAAGACTTTTTTTTTTATTTCCCCTGAAAATGAGTCTCTTACATAAACAAGGCCGTGTTTGTTTGTGTGAGGAATTACTTTGTTGTACATACTTGAATAAGTATGAAACACTGGATTTTGTTTTGCTGTTATACACCTTAGTGTTCTTGATATGTAAGATTTATTTTGGAAAACTGTAAAAATGCATTCTTAATTTTCCAATTCATATGATGCATTACAGCTTGAGTCAAGTGTTGAAATTCCATTAACTTCTGTAGGGCTGACCCATTCATTTAAGCAACCCAACCTCTTAAGTCTTTTCCCATATGTTGTTGCTAAATATTGCTGTACAAAATTGGATGCTTGACAATAGAACATATTTTATCAGAAAAATCTTAAGTCTTGCATTTCCTCTGGAAATGGAATTCAAATATTGAAGTGACATTGAAGCACACATGTCTTTAATGTCATTTATTTTGCATTATGAAATCTACGGTACCTATAACTTAACTGTGCATGTAACATACTTGATTCTGACAGCACTTTCGAGCTATTAAAGCATTACCATTTTCTGATATTTACTTAGAGTGGTGATTTCATGTTACCCATTAGAGATTTAAAGAGCAGCATTTCATACCTTATTGAATGTCAGAGTAGTCTGCAGAAGAGAAGACAACTGACATCTCAACAAATTTCTATCTGACATTTTAGTAAGCAACATGGTGACTAACCTGTAATGCAGCATTGACAGTATTTTCACTTTGTTAACCTCCTAACCAGTCAATAAGCTTTAAGATGTATGTTACAAGGTTGTTGGTTTAATAGATCAGAATATTTCTTGAGCAATGTGATTTCAAATGGTATGTGTTTCCATGATCTGTTTTCACACATCAATTATGTTTGGATTTCATATCAATAATCTTTTTCTTAAGCAAAATTGATACAAATCAGTACATTTTTCAAATAATAAGGAAATATTAAACTTAATATTAAAAATAGTCTGAGGCCACTTCTTACCTTTTGTACTAGCTCTTCAGGGGTGACATAACCTTTTAGATGTGTTGTAGTGTTCTGTGTATGCTTACATGCAGTCAAACTTTGACTATGAGTAAACTACTTGCTGTATAGTAAGTTGTTTTCAGCACTGCTGCATGAAGTGTAATAATGAGTAAGGCTAGTTGGAAAGCAAGTCTTGCATAAAAGTGGAAACCCACTCTAAGTGATCTCTGACATCAGTTCCTAAACTGTAGAGAAGTAGAAGCCAATCTATTTGCCATTGGAATTAACCTCACTGTCTGCCAATAAGCCTTCTACCGTCATGTTGAATTTTCCCCCCATTGTTAGTTTTTAAAAACTGTAAAAATTTTGTAGCCTTCCTGAGCCTATTTTAGACAGTAATTAGAGTTTACTTATAGTTTCCAGGACGAGAAGTTGAAGATGTGTCATACGTCTCTATGGATCAATTGTACTTTTGTTTCAAAGAATTATTTCCTTGGCTGTGGTAAAAACAAACCAAACAAGTCCATTTGCTCACAGTTCCCAAGCCTCTGAAAAATATTACCACAAAATATCCTCTAAAACCTTGAAGGGACTGTAGGGAGGAAACTTTATTTGAGATAATCTCACAGACTGAATTTTAGCTGTTGGCCTATCTTGGGAGACACTCAAGAAAGCTTATCTTAGTATTAGAAGATATGGGACTGTGGTTGCTGCTTACAGCTCTTCCTTGTCTCACAACTGAACCAACTACAAATGTGCAAGACAGGTGTGAACACAAAAGTAAGTTTGCCTATTCCTTTCAGGGTCAAGGCGAGAAAAAGGAAGCTTGAAAGCTAGTTCAGAGAAGACTGTGGGTTTGGTGAAGTCTCTTAGAAAAAACCCAGGTTCTATATCCCTAGGCTATAGTCAACCGAAACTTCAGTTTTGATATTAACTTTCTCAGGAATTTAACCTTTACTTCTGTGTGAAAGCCCTGCAGTATCTTGATGTTGCCAAGACCAAACAACATGGGCTCTATTGGGTTTATTTCCCTTGAACTGTGAGGACCGTAAGCCAATCATTGTTGTGCTTAACCGAGTGGCTGTTTTCTGAAGAGGCTCACTAAATGGAGTACTAGCTGACATTGTTTTAAAGCACATGAGGTGGAAGACTCAATAAAGGTAGAAGATGTTGTTTCAGCTGCTTTTTCAGTCTACTTAGACCAATGTTTGCCATCTAAGAGGAGCATCTGAAATATCCACCTGTAAGCTTGTATGTAAGTAGGAATTATTTCTTGCTCAATTTGGACAATGCTGTTTAACTCCTTAGTACTGAAACTTCTAATGTAATACTGTTAGCTGTCATAGTACTCTTAGGCTTTTTGGACAAGATCTTTGAGCACAAATTTCTATTGTGTTGGTGGTTTTGTGGTGGTGTTTTTTTTGTTTTTTTTTACTCAGCAGAGCAATCTCTTTTCTCTAACCCTCCATCCCACCTTAAGCATAACCTCTCTCCCGGCCTATTGGTTCCTAGTGATACATCTGTGACAGCTTTGCTCCAGGGTTTCCTGGAAGTGGGAAGAAGAGTATTTATCTTCCTTTCTTGGTAAGGGAGCAGAATCTTTACTTAACATTGCTCTTTTTTGCCGATTGTTGCATTGTTTTCTTTCCTTACACAAGCACAGCTTGCTCCAGCTCCTAAATTAAATTAAAGGAAAACCTTTTGGTTCACATGTCTGTTTCCTCTGATGTTCTTTGAGTAATAGCTTCCATTGTTAGTTGCTAATGCATAAAGATTAATTAATTGCTCATATTTTGTATGGAGTCTGTTTACTTGCCTAATTTACCAGGATTGTGATATCAGCTGTTTACACTTATGACTACAGAGAACGATTGATGACTGATGTTACTTTCTGAAACAGTTTTCAGATGTTACTTCACCTCATGTCAGAGGGAGCTTAGGCAGAATGTGGGCAACCTCATCTTCTCATTCTACTAAGTGGAAACAAGAACAAGTGAAGAAGGTAGTATGTTAATGTACCATGCTTTTTAAGTTATTGCTATGATATGCCGGAGCTTTTTACCTCATCTTTTCTAAAAAGATGTTTTACATTGTAAGAGCATCTCTTTCTTTCACAGAGACTGCTAACTCAGATGACTTGCTTTCTCTCTTGATCACAATTTTTTGTCTCTATAAGCCTCAGGGCTTATGATTCTAGTTATTGTAGCTCTAGGTAAGCTCATACTTCTTAGATTTCAAATCCACAAACTCATAGATACCATTCTGTAGCTATATAAGTGCACTTGACTTAGTTTTATTAATTTGGAACAGCTGAGGTATTTTATATGAGCTATAATGCATTAATGTTACTATTTTCATCGAGTCACTAGTCTTGAAGCAGAAGTGTGAGGAGACAAGCTTTTCAGGAAAACAAAACCTTTAAAACAGGATTAGAATTTATACAAGTTTTCAGCTGTTCTCAAGTATCTGCTATATGGCATTTGTTTATCCACGTCTTCCTGTGTTAGATGTCAGTTATGTCGTTGGGTTTTTTTTTTTCAGAAACCCAGATTATGGAATATTTATGCATCCGGGACACTATTTATCTTCTCTTTCTATATGAATCATGTTTGAGAAGTGAATGTTGCATTCTATTGTCTGTAATAGCAGTTGACAAATTTACAAAGTATAAGCATGTAAAGTAAGTCCCTCTTCATGAGTTTCTGTTTGGGTGCATAACTCCCATTTGATTTTACCATGAAAATTAAATAACATAGAGGAGATGCTCAAGTCTATGTTTAAAAAGAAGGAAGCTGATACATGCTTGTGAAGTTCTTTCTAAAAGTAATTGAAAGAGTCTGGATATTTAAACAGTATTGGTTAGGCACAGTAATTTTCAATTTCATTGCTTTTTTGGAACTTTGGCTATCTGAAGCTGTCTGAAAAAAATCTCCTGCTTGTCCTGGCGAAAGCAGAAGAATATCAGGAGAGTGCCAAAGACACCATTGTTCTAGAGATTAATTGAGGGTAATCGAAATAGCCAACAGTGGAAAAACTGATACAGAATTTTAGTGGGAAAACCTAAAGCACAGTAATAGAGCTAAAGCTTAGTCAATGCATTGTTTTAATTCTTTATAGAGAGTATTCTGTCTTGCATGGCAAACTTGCTTTTGTTAGTGATGGAGATTACAAGTTTATTTTATGACGTATGTCAGTTTTTGACTGCTGAATTTTTTTTTTTTTATGAAAGTGGGATTTTTATATAGCAGAATCAGGTAAACTGCAATAGACTTAGCTCTTATTTGTCTTTTTATGGATTCCTTGGAAGTACTGATGGAGCCGTGGGTATGGTTGAAAATTGTGGGTACAATAGACTTTTTATAGCATTTAATTTACTAGCACCTGATAAAATTATTCCTGTATACTGTCAATAAGTGTTTAAGTGATTAAGAACTGCCTAAATGTAGGTACAAGGGAATCATGATGGAGATATTCTTTATGGGTTTTTGCAGGAAACTGGTACTAGATTTTCCTATCAGCCAGTGTTTTCTTTGAGGGTGTGAAAATAAATGTAAAAATCACAGTTAGAATCATTAGCTAATCTCATTAGTGTTTTCAGACTGTTCAGTAATAAGAGGCAATAATATGTAACAGCGCAGGTTGAAAAGTAATTCAATCATGGTCACTTCAAAGTTACATGTCTGAGAAAAAGGTATGTAGGTCATGTAAAAAAGAAAAAAAAAAAAAGGGGGGAGGAAAGACTGTGTTCTGGAAAGCTACAGCTCTGTAAAAGGTTTTTCCCACAGTGAACAAGGCTTCCTGACATTATGCTGAGGCAAAGGGCTAATGTGGTTCTTGAAGGTCTAAATTGGAGGTTGTTACATAAAATCAGCTGATTCATCTTGTGTCACCTCTACCTCAGTACTGCCTGACTGACACATTGCAGTTTTTGCAGCTTTTGTAAAACTGTAGATGGTGCAAGGTGAATAGATGGAAACCTTAAACTGAGAGTTTGCATTGTTTCAGTCTTTCCCATTTATGGAAAACAAGAACTCGTTTCTTGTTTATCTTGTGGAGTACATTCACAGAAAGAAGTACTTATATTAATAAGGAGCAAAGACTTGAGTTGAGAAGGGACTAATACTCAGTGGATGGAAGGTGGAGCTGGATATGGCTTTTTTTTTTATGCTGAGGGTACTGCATGTTGGGCATGTGATAAATGTTAACTTTTCCTGGTGTCTTCAGAAGGAAGATATCTCTGATGGATATTTACTGAAACCCAAGTCATCGAGCTCAGGGCAGGGTGAGCAGAGGGGAGAGGTATAATGACTCATGATGTGTGGAAGACTGGACAAAATCTCAGGGCTCCTCAGTCTTTGCATGCTGTGGATTTTCACATGTGAGTCAATCTGTTCAAATTCATTAGCTTCACTCAGTGACTTGATATTCAGGACGTGATATGAAATAGTTGGTTTGTCATTCCTCTCTTGATTTTTGAGGCAACTAAAGAAAACAGCACTTGTTACTTTTGTTTTTCAGCCAAACCCCGGTGAATACATGGAAAAGAGGGGTCACCTTTTGAGTTGCCACAGCATAGCTGCTTCTGGGGATAATGAAAATCAGCTCTGGTCTGCCCAGCACTCTGGTCAGGGAGGGTGGGGTATGTCTCTGGTGTGCTGCAGTTGCTTTGCTTGGGACTGAGAGAGAGAATAAGATACATAGAAATGTGATCTGGTGGCTGGTATGGATTATAGTAATACAGTCGGTGCTGCTTTGTGATCTAAGTAGGTGTTCTAAAATGTATCTCTTAGTCTTTTTTTTAACCTGGGATTGTGTGGTGCTAAATTGATTACATCTAGGAAAGACAACTCTTGAACAGCCAAAGCAGCCTGAACTATATCTTGTCTTAGCACTAATTTAAGGCTGTCTTTAGCTACTTCTTCCTGAGAATTTTTTACACTTTCTCTATAACTGTGGTTTGAAATCACTGCAAGGTTCTCTGAAACTTGAGCGGTGACTGAGAGAGAAGCTTCTGGCAATGATTCCTGAGCTTGCCTGCTGAAGAGAGGATGGACCGACCTTGGCACTTCTAGACAGACTCCAAAGGTGAATAAAAGGCACAATGTAATATATTTACATGTTTGAAAATCTTTCTTTTGTTTCCTTATTTAACCTGAGTGCTTATTCATGTGAGGATCTTGCCTTGTGCATGACTAAGATTTGCTATGTGATTTAAAAGCTTGTATGCAGTCCTGTAGCTAATTTTGTATTCAAATACTGGTGAGAGAATGAGTAGTGGGATGGTTAGTTTCTTGTTTGTTATAATGACTTGCAGTGTATGCACTTTCTTGTTGCAAGAGACTGTGTGAAGAATATGTTCTTTTGATATTGAAATCTACGCAAAATATTTTGGGATCCTATGAAAAATTCCTTGCTTTTCTCTTCCTTGATAATTACTTAATGTTTTGCGTATCACTCTGGATGCTTGGTAATTTATGACCCAGCAGAGGTCAGCCTTGTGACATTTTTTAAAACATATGCTCAAAGAAAAGGAGTAGAGACAAAGTTCTTATTACGAAAGCCCTTGGAGTTTTATGAAATACATTCTTGCAAATTAAAGTTGGTGTGATATTATTGTGTTGTAGTTAGATGTGTGGCTTAAATATCTCAGTGTAACTTCTCTTTGCATAATAGGAATGTTACAAATTGTCTCACATATTAGCCTCATTGGTTAACTAAAATATCTACTTACTGGTTTGATTAGATAATAGTATTGCCTTTCCAGAGTTGGTTGTGTAGTTCAGTGAAACTACATCAAGAGGGAACACATGGAACTGTCGTTTGAATTTCTGTCTTAAAGTCTTAAATGTCTGTATAACATTAATGACTGGGGCAACGCAAGAAAAAGTGGGGAGGCAAGTATTTTGTCACTTCTTTCTAAGACTCAATGAGAATAAAATGTGTTCTTACCTTTCTTTTCCTTTCCATTCCTTTTTTTTTCCTTTATGATCCTTAAAATAATGAAAGTTGGGGAGTGGAGGGAATTCAGTATTTGTCCCCTACCCCAGCTCAGAAGAACAAATTATTTCTTCACAATGTAAAATGCTATTCCTATGTTGCATCACAATGCTAGAATGATCAGTGGTGGTTTCTCTGATGCTAATAAGGGTCTAATTGTATATAAAGTTGATGGTTGAGATTATAATCCTCATCAAGAATAGTGGCAATCCTGTCTTAAATTGTCTGACTACCTGGTTTGTAAATTTGGTTTCAGCTGGCAACTTCAACAGTGCCTGATGTAATTGCTCTGCTCTGCTTGAACAGTATTCTGTGTACCTTGAGCTAGCTCCAAAGTATTTTTTTCCAGTTAGACAGTAGAACTGAATATGCAATAACAGCATTGTCAAGGCTGCAGCTGAGGCTTCTGCAATAGAATATGCTTAAATGACTTGAGCATGACGTTGGGAACTGGGAAAACATGTTGCCATTTTGTTCAGCCAGTTTGGAACTTGACAAAGATATTTTACTCCTTTATTGTTGCTGCATCTTTGTATACTCTGAAGTTGTTTTTCAGACAGTAAAAACACACTGTGGTGAGAATAATATTCTGTGGTTTTGGAGTAGTTAACAAAAACATATTCTGTATCTCTTGCAGAAGCAAGGCTGCAAGTAAACATCAGCCTCAGGAAGAGAAACTTTTTTCTTAATGCTACTTTTTTAAAACCCTCTTCTCTTTTTCTGTTGGTTTTTTTTTTGGTTTTTTGGTTGTTTTTTATTTGCCTTCAAGGTGGCAAGATCAGCTTGGAGCAACAACAGCTGCTATGTTTATCTTTTGCAAAAGATGGTTACAAGCCACCCAAAAACTTGCCAGACAGAGCATTATCTTACAAAAATATTCTCCAATTAGAGATAGAAAATAAGAACTTGTTAAAATGGAAGCCTTCCCTGAGATGGAAGCCTTTATTAGTGTGCTGTGACCAGAATGCTGTAAAATGAGTATGTTACTGAAGATGCTTAATGTTTATTATTTGCTGGAGAATAGGAAAGCTAAGGTATTAAGACAAAGAACCCTATTTATGTTAATGAGCAACAGTGTATGCTGTTCTTGTTCCTGTCCAATCACTCTGTTGACATGAAAATAGTGTTGAATGCTTTGGGCATCCTTTGAACTTAATAGTATGTGCTTATGTAATTAGGCCCTAACCTAATGGGTATACAGAAGAAAAGATATTGTGAATTAATGTTGTATGAGTAACTATAATTTCATGGTGCTTCCTAGTCCTTGAGTACTTGACTCTGCTGTCTTTCACAGTCTTATTCAAAAGCGTGTTTTGTCCTGAGCACAATAGCTTTTGCACAGCACTTTAGTTGTTATACAGAACCCCCAGATTTGTGAGCAACTCCTCAATTTTATAAGCCTTCCTTTAACAAAGAGAAACAAAAGTAGGTACAGAGGCAGGTGCTCTGAATTGAATCAGCTTGGGTCCAGGTCTGCAGAAAATAATAAACCCAGCTGAATTTAGACTATCTAAGTGGAAAATCACTGGGAAGTTTGCACTGTGCTCCCCACCACACCTCCTTTTGAGAGCACTGTGCGGAAATGCCTAGTCTGTTTTTGATAGACAAGCCTGCTTATCAAGGTGTCACACTGGATATGTAAGCCTCAGCTAGCGACCTCTTCAGACTTCAGACACTTGCGTCCATAATGGGTGCATCAACTTACCTTATCTATAAACTTACCTCAAACAGGTAATTCAGGTGAATGGAAATACACAGCACTGCTTAGGTTCTTCTGGGATGCTGTCTGCAAAGCTTGTCCTAAACCTTCAAAAGACCTAAATGCTTTTACCCGGTATGTGTTATTCCTGAATTTCTACATGTCTGGATTAAACAGAAACAACATCAGCCCATTTCTGTCCTTTCAAACTGAGCATGGTAGATTATGAGGCAGATAAACAACATGGCTATTAGAAAAGAACAAATTATGGTAAAATTTACTTTTTTTTTTCCCCAGTTTAGGGTGAAGAGAGGTAGAGTGGGTTGATCCTGGCTGGATGCCAGGTGCCTACAAAGCTGCTCTATCATTCCCCCTTCTCAACTGGACAGGAGAGAGAAAATACAACGACAGGCTTGCAGGTTGAGATAAGGACAGGGAGAGATCACTCACCAATTACTGTTACAGGCAAAACAGACTCGACTCAGGGAAATTAATTTAATTTACTACCAATCAAATCAGAGTAGGGTAATGAGGAATAAAATCAAATCATAAAACACCTTTCCCCCATCTGGGCTCAGTTTTACTCCCAATTTATCTCTCTCCTGCCCCCAGGTGGCGCAGGGGGATGGGGGTTGTGGTCAGTCCATCACACGTTGTCTCTGTCACTCCTTCCTCCTTGCTTTTGTCCCCTGCTCCAGCCTGGGGTCCCTCCCACGGGAGACAGTCCTGCACAAACTTCTCCAGCCTGAGCCCTTCCCCTGGGCTGCAGTTCTTCATGAACTGCTTCAGCATGAGTCCCTTCCACAAGGTGCAGTCATTCAGGAACAGACAGCTCCAGCGTGGGTCCCCATGGGGAACCAGCCCTGCCAGCAAACCTGCTCCCGCATGGGCTCCTCTCCCCATGCGGCCCTAGGCCTCCCTGGGCTGCAGGGGCACAGCCTGCCCCACCACGGGCTGCCCCAGGGGCTGAGGGGAATCTCTGCTCTGGGGCCTGGAGCATCTCCTGCCCTCCTGCTGCACTGACCCTGGTGTCTGCAGGGCTGTGCCTCTCACATATCCTCACTCTTCTCTCCCAGCTGCTGTTTCACAGGTTTTTTCCCCCCCTTCTTAAATCTGTTATCCCAGAGGCGATATCACCATCTCTGATGGGCTCAGCCTTGGCCAGTGGTGGGTGCATCTTGGAGCCGGCTGGCATTGGCTCTGTCAGACGTGGGGGAAGCTTCTGGCGTCTTCTCACAGAAGCCACCCCTGCAGCCCCTCCACTACCACAACCTTGCCATGGAAACCCCATACAAGAGCCTTATATAACTTGAGAAAATGCAAGAGTAATCGTGCAAATCTGCACAGAAATGTTGTACCATGTACGCTTAAGCAAGGAACACTACACATTCACAAAGCTCAGATTTGGATAACAGGCATTCTATAATGTGTAACTAGTGCATACTTTAAATTTTTTAAAGGCTAATTTTTTTTTTTTCTAACACACTGGGATTATGAAGTGGACTATACAGATCAGGTTTGACTTCCTGAAGCTACAGACTCACCTGTGAGGTCTTTGTTTAGGCTCATTTGGGAAACACCTGTCTGGGTTTCTTTATCTCAAGCTAGTTTTGTTACAGGACAGACTACTAAGATGGGTTTGTCTTCCTTAGAGTCAAATAGGTTTGAAGTTTTCCTTTGTTGACTTCTTGTAACTTTCTTTTCAGTAATAATGGGTATTGTTTTTCTGTGGCCAGGTTTGCCTACTGCTCTGTGATGATGAGCATATTATCTGAGCGTGGAACAGTAATTTTTCTGCCTACCATGGTAGTGCTCATTTTCTTACATTTAGGAAAGAAAAAGAAGGGAGTCAAGGTTTGTGCTGGGTATCCTGTTTTACTGCCTGATTTCCCAAAGTATTCTCCATATTTGGTTGGTATTTTGTCTGAATATACTCAAAATACCTGCATAGTATTAACTGACATAAAAGAACTAATGATTTATTCCAGACAACCTGTTTGCTCATTTCACAGGTATATAAAAGCATGAATCAATTTTTTGGTAGGTTTTGGTCCCTATCATGTCAGGAAATAGAATCACAGAAAAGTTAAAGTTGTATACTATTTCAATGCCAAATGTGTAATTAAAAAAATAGCCTTGATTTATAACATCTGAAGAAATTTTCTTTACCCATGTAGAAAGTTTTATTTAATCAAATTCAAATCTATTTGATTTTTATTTTGAAAAACACTTCAACACTGAAATACTATTGCTACCTGGCTTCCAGTAAGAAAATACCTTTGTTTAGACACTTGAATCCAGGTTGGAACAAAATATTCTTAGGTGTAATATCAGTTTTGTAATATTGGCATTAATACGTGATTTCTACCACCACCTTTAAATTCAGTTGGAAGTCAAGCTTGCACTACCAGGGCAAATTCACTACCAAATATTGCAATAATCATCTTTGTACTTTTTACCCAATTTTTCAATTTTTCAGATTTCTGTTAATGAGCAAAACTATTGCCTGAAACCACAAAAATGAAATTTCAATTCAGAGGTGATTGGCAGGCTCTTTGTTCTTATTTAAGATGGGAACTATTATATGCAACTTCAGCCGCATGAAAGCTAAATCCCGACTGAATCCCTTTTTATTGCTGTTTTCAGAGGACTACTTGTTTCCTGCCTCTTGAGATGCAATTAATTGTTTTCAGAAAGTGTCTGTATTGTTCTGTTGATGTAACAAAAGTGTAGATAAACTTTTATCACCCAAAAAACCTTGGCCTGGTATTTTTTTTCTCATGTTTATGAAGCCAAATGGTAAGACTGCAGCCCTCTATATAATACGCTAAATTTAATTCGATGTGGTAACATGGGTGGTAATGGTGAAGAAACATAGTTTTCAGTGCAGCTTGCAAGCCTGCCAGGATCCATGGAGATGTACTCTGGCCTACCTAGAAGCTCTTGCACTCATGATCTTTGCTAGGACTGTTATTAGTGCTAGCTTATCTCAAAGCTATGTCTCTCTCCTCATTGTAGGTATAGGAAATACGTATTTGGGAGAAAGGAGATTTTAGAGGCTGACCAGAAATTTTTAAAGAATACATTAATCCAAATATAGGTTTACAGAATATTTTCTTGTATACAATATTGATAAGCTTGCTTGTATATTTAAGTTTGAAAATGTTAGTAAAACTGAACTGTAAACTTGTGTTTAAAGAAAGGAAGTGATAATTTACATGACTTGTGAGATAAATGACGAAATATTCTGCCATCTCTTAAAAAGTGTTATGATGACTGATACCTTAGAAATACACCTAGGGAAAATGAAAGGCTTGAAAAGAAATTCTGTATTCTGAAATTTTCTTCAATTCCTGGTATTTATGTATGAAAGAAGAGTTTTGACAACATGCATAAAGAGATTTTCTTCAAGATAGGGGAAAAACAACTTAGTATAGGAGTCACGATAAGAGGGGTACCCAGCCATGAAATAACTGAAGAAAGAAAGGAAAAAAAAAAAAAAAACCCACCATAAATATTTATATAAAATCTCTAACTCTTTAACGCAGTCAAGGAGGCAGGAGAAACATTGGCCTCAAAAGTTTTTGAATGATAAATCTAACATGCAGAAGAAAAAAATCTTTTTTTTTTTTCTTGTTTTTTTCTTTCTTTTTTAGCTTACTATTCCTGACAACCTGAAGGTCAAAGCAGAGACAGGGATAAATTACCCTGAGAGGACAGTGACATGGTAAGAACTTTAATTTTCTTGCCCTGCATGGAAAAAATAGATAAGAAAATGAAAACTGTACAAATAATGGTTAACAGCATACAATTAAAGTTTTGACTTGAATCTTTGGTTCATGGTGTGCTTTATTGACATCTAAGAGTAGCAAAGAGTAGTGTGATGCTGCTTGAGGGTACTATACATAGTGTTCACATAAGAGAGACAGGTGTCTGATGTCATTGATTGCTAAACATAGAGCATGTGGACCTCTCTGTTTTCCATTATCTCTGGTGTGTTACTTGAGGAATTTCTGTCATACTTCATTTTTATTTTTATTTAGAGAGTAAAGAAGAATATTGTCGGCTGCCATCCAGCCTGGACAGAGGAATTGCTCTAATGCTTGTGGGGGTGAGGTATCTTGATAATGATGCTGCAGCATGTCGTGGGTGTAGCAGGGAAGAGTGGCCACCTCTATTGGTAGAGGTAGGTTCTCTCAATGACTGGATAGAATTATGCTTAAGCAACACTACTGATACCATCCTAGAGGCGTGGCACAAAGTAGAAGCTGCCTTGAGACAAGAGTTGAACAAACAAGGCTGAATGCTATCCACAAGCTCCAGATGGAGAGAAAGACACAAAAGATGAATCATCCCATTTTATGAAAAGTTTTTTAATATATGTAACTATCTTTGCTCAGGGAAGAACAGCCACTATTAATACAAACTTCTGTCAGAAAAATGTCTATGCCACTGAAAGCATGAAGTAAGATGTTACAGTCTTCAGCTTCCCATAGTCCTTGCCCCAATGTAGTTTTTACTTTGTTGGAAATTGCCTAAACGTAGTATATACAGAGACTCATCTTTTCTCACAATTTTTTGTGATGTTGATATATCAAACACTTAGGCATTCTCTACTACCAGAGTAAGGAAAAGGCTCTGTGTGTGAACCCTGTAAGTCTAGCTCCAAACTTGACTCTTGTGAAACCTATTCTCTAAGTATGGTTATGATTGCACTTGACTGCCTCCAGGAGTAGCAAGACCTTATTAGTGTTATCTTGAAACACTGGACAAGATCATTATGCAAGTTTGGCAGAATAAGTTAAATTGTTGAGGTTAATACAAAAAGAGGATGGGGCAAAAAAACAGGTGTGTGGAGAAAGGTAAGCCATGAGATTAGATATTGTTTGGACAAAATCAATGGAGTGATGTCATTGGAAGGAGGTGGAACCTTTTCTGGCTGTCAAGATGCCTGTTACAGCCATGTGGGTACTATCTGGCGCTGTTGGTACTTAACATGGTTTCATTGAGCTTTATACATGAACGTACGAACAACAGTAATTAAAATAATACACAAGAGGGTAATAAAAAAGATTCCATACTGAGACTAGCTGAGTCTGATTTCTCTCTTTATTTAATGAAAATTAAACTAAGACGACTTGGAAAGTAGGGATGGGTACCTGTGGGTAGCTAGGGGTTCACCAGGGAGGAGGAAAGCCCATCATCTTCTACTTCTTTCCATAGATTGCTTTGAATGCTTGCAGTTGGCTGAGCTGTGTTCCACTGATGACATGTTTCTATCTTTGCCAAAATGAAATATAACACTGTGGGAGGTAAAAGGTGTCCAACAGTTCTCTATGAAGAAATGCTGAAAGCTAACGTGCTCAGGAGGCAGGAAAGGATCTTTCAGGCAACTTTTGGAAGGATTGTTAATTTGCAATAAACAATAAAAGAACCATGTAGTGTTCTGTATTCAGAAAACCCCTTGCAAGTGACTTGAAGAGAGAATTAGAAAAACCATTAAACATCTTCAGGAACAAAGCTGAAACTATTAATAGTTCCGTATCACCTTTTAGGATGAGAGGCGTATCTCCACTGTTGCAGCCTTGCTATGGTCTCGCCAGTATTGCATGCTTCTCCCTATCTAAAGGACACAAGGGAAATTGAAATTGTAATGTGTCATCTTGTTAGTATTGTTAGTATTTCCCTCTCTATATGTTGCAGATAACGTTTTCTGTAAGGATGCTTGCTTCACAATGTTGTGCTGTAGTTCAAAATTGTGGTTAACTGCTGTGGGTTTCAAAAAAGAGACTGATGAGTAAGCTTCTGCATCTGCAATGCCTCCATGAGCAGAGGTACTGTTCTATTTTGGACCCTGTTTTAGGACCCTTCAGAGTAGCAGGACTGATATTTCCTCAGATTGCCTTAAAAACTTAACAGGTTTCATGGTTTTGTGAGGTAATTTTTTTATTATATTCTTGGGAGGTACAAACTGGTAGGTTAAATTATGAACTTTGTCACCATTTATTTTTCATAGTTGCCTACAGGTGTCTGTGGGGAGTATATGGGCATGCTCTACTGTTATTCCACCACTGCTTCAAAAAAAGTATGGAGAATAGATATACTATCATGTAGCTAATCCAAGGCACCTTCCTGGAATTTTGATCCTGGACATTATATTTTTTGTTCAAAAAGCTCTAAAGGTTTTGAGATCTGTAATTCTAACTGATGATTACAAATGCTTGTAAACAACAAAAAAATAATCAATCCAGCTTATAATTGCCATTCTTTTGCAGGGCATGCATGAAGACGAAGTTTTATTACAGGTAGGAGTTCAAACTATGACATAACAGCATTTTTTCTTTTTTTTTTTTTTTTGAAAAAAATCACTAGAATGATCTGTATATTAATAATAAACTGCATAGGATTTGTCCATATGCTTTACTGCTTTAGGAATTCTTTAATGTATGCTATATTATTACTAAAGCTGGTGCAATTGGTTAGTATTATGGGGTTTTTTCCTTTTTTTTTTTTTTTTTTTCCACACCCTATTGCACCCACTCCTTCCCCCTCAGACCTTGATGATGCTTCTGTCATCCTATTTAATTGTCTGTGCTTTGGGAGGATCCTACAAAGTTTCTAATATGCAGTTCTAATCTGTTCAGTGCTGCTGAAACACCTTGTTTGGAATTCTGTTTTGTTGTACCTTCTTCCTTTAGGGCAGCTTTGAAGAGACTGTTCTCCTTCTAGAGAGCCACTGTGTCTTTCGGGCCTGGCACTTGGATATTGGGTTGGGAAAACAATAATTTTGCTGCACTGCAGTCTGCCCTGATACTGCAGGAAGTTCTTACAGAATCATGGAATCACTTAGGTTGGAAAAGACCCTTAAGAGCATCAAGTCCAATCATTAACCTAATACTGCAAAGTCCACCACTACACTATGTCCATAAATGCTGTGTCTACCTGCCTTTTAAATACCTCCAGGGATGGGGACTCAACCACTTCCCTGGGCAGCCCATTCCAATGCTTGACAACCCTCTCTGTGAAGAAATTTTTCCTAATGCCCAATCTAAACCTCCCTCGGTGCACCTTGAGGCCATTTCCTCCTGTTGTATCGCTTGTTACTTGGGAGAAGAGACCTCCTTGCTACAGCCTCCTTTCGGGTAGTTGTAGAGAGCAATAAGGTCTCCTCTCAGCCTCTTCTTCTCCAGGCTGAACAACCCCAGCTCCCTTAGCCACTCCTCAGAAGGCTTGTGCTCCAGACCCTTCACCGGCTTTGTTGCCCTTCTCTGGACATGCTTCAGTGCCTCAATGTCCTTCTTGTAGTGAGGGGCCCAAAACTGAACACAGCCTTCAAGGTACAGCCTCACCAGGCCTTCTTGGCCACCTGGGCACACTGCTGGCTCATATTCAGCTGCCTGTTGACCACCACTCCCAGTTCCTTTTCTGCCAGGCAGCTTTCCAGCTGCTCTTCCCTGAGCCTGCATGAGGTTGTTGTGACCCAAGTGCAGGACCCGGCACTTGGCCTCATTGAATCTCATACAGTTGACCTCAGCTCATCAACCCAGCCTGTCCAGGTCCCTCTGTAGAGGCTTATTTAGAGCCATTGCCCTAGGTGGTAAAGCAGCATAATGTTTTTTTATCTTACACACTGCCAGTTATGCTCTCAATGCCTCACATTAATCATCCTTTGGGTTTTCATTGAGACATTGGTTTGCCTTTGCACACAGTTGCCTGTGAATCTCACTGAACTGGCACCATGCAGCATGCTGCAATTGCCTTTGCAGAGTTGCCAGCTCTCCAGTATGTGCCAAGCTTGCGCCATGCCTCTTGAAAAGCACAAGACCATATTTCCAGGTTCTGTTTCCGATTGCATTTCTTTCAGTTAATAGGTAAGCTTTTCCTTACACCAGTGAGATCCATACTTCTTCCAGACTAATATCCAGACATCAAAACTTATATCAGCTACAGCTATTCAGCATCAACCTTAATGCGCCACATCTCTCTCCTAGCAACAAGGCTACTGTTCCCCTGCCACCCCATGGACTCTTTGCCTGACCCATCTTAAAAGCCAAAACCGTCGTTGGTTCTCTGACTGCAATTGCCTGAATTATTTCACCCTTCCTGTTTTCCTGTGAACACTTTTGACTTAGTGACTATATTTCTTTGTAACGATTTCCTAATTGCTGCCCTGTTTAACTCCTATCTTGGCAAACAGACTTAGGAATCCTAACGAACTGTCATAGGTAAGGTCTGTCCTGTTTACACAGTCACAGATTCTTTGACTTCAACCTGGGTAGCTTGTCTAAAAGGTTTAAGGGTGTGTTCTTTGAGCTGAAGCTTCAAAAAAAATCTTGCCTCCTGTATTACATAAGAACTGAGAACCTTGATCTACTATGCCTAAATGTCATGGCTTCCTACAGGACATGTCCTTTTAACTTACTGCTATAGTTTGTAATGATGTCCCTAACAAAAGATCTGCATAACATTCGGAGTATTTTAAGAGATGACTTCGTCATCATGAAGAGAGAAATTTTAGTAATAGGAACTTCACTGTCTACAAGAAACATCAACAGACTAAAGAAACTAGAAACTGAATTCAGACAAATCTGGATTAGAAATTAGGAGCCACTTTTTTATTATACTGGAAGAAAAAGTTAACTATTATAGTTGCTTACAAAGGGGTTATAATGATTTTTCAGCCAGAATCTTAAAATCAGTATGGGGTAGTGCTTGAAAAGTCTATAAAGTTGTAGTCTTCCTTCCTGAAACACATCTTTCTTTTTCCTGTTCAGGAGGCAGTGAGCCATTTTCCTTAATTAAAACAAGAATTGTTTTATTTGCACTCTATACTGGACTAGGTAGGCTTCTTACTCTAATGAAACTTAAGTCTTTCTGCCCTCCTGCATGGCTCATTTGTAAGATTCAGTATCAACTGTGTCTCATATTGGATTTATAGATCCTGCAGCAATCAATATATTGAGAAATATACTCAACAAAAACATTTAAATGTTTGTCTATAAAGTTTGTAGGTAATTTTCATAAAATATTTTTTATTTATAAATAAAAATAAGTATCAATTTAGACTACCTACAGTTTTAATCACTTGGATGTTACTGATCTCCCAAACTCTATCTCCAATGCATGCTCACACTGGCTTAGCAGGTCAAGGCAAGTTTGAGCTGTTAAGTCCTTTTGAGGGAAAAACAGTAGGTTCAAAAAAAGTGATACCTTCTCCAGTTCATTGTTAGCCTGGGAGATTGAAGGACTTCTTTGTGCTGATGTTTGCTGGCATTAAGGTGGGACACAGGAAACTCAGTAAGTGGAAAGCTATGGTTCAGCTATTGACAAAGGCTACTTTGTAAGGGCTTTTTTTCTTTAATAGCTCCTGAACTCCATCATATGTATTATGAAAACAGGAATTATGCAAGAATGTGTCTAGTGCCAAATCCATACTTATTAAAAAGTGCTTGATAGTCAAACAAATACATTTTAAAGGTCAGTTAGCTAGAATACAGGCTGTCTAATGTTTTTGTTGTCAAGTGGCTTGAACAATGTTTTTTTTAAAGAGGAAAAGAATTAGTGCTGTTGCATTGCCACACCTAAAAAGGTTACAGTATTCATCTCATGTAAATACCCAGAAGCATATTAAACAATGCTGATCTTGCATACTTTTTTTTGTTTTTAAAGAACAGGGAACCCCAATGAAAAAAGCTAGTACTCCATACCAGAAATGAAAGATACTTCCAAAGGGACTCCCAGTCCTATTCTTTGTATCGTGGTATATCTGTAAAGGCAGTCTCTTTCTTACCTGGATATAGCTTGAAGGGCCATTTTCTTAAATACAAAAAAATAGAAAGTCACACAAACTTTTACTTTGGACATAGGATATGTATACATCTTTAAGTACTTACTTTGAATATGTAATAGCAAATCACAAAACAACTTTTTGTCAGTTTGTTGCCTTTTAATTTCAGCGCATGTTCACTGGTTCTGCTTTTTTTGAGACAAATGTTTCCTTTTTCCAAAGAGATTGGATTTTTCTTAACGATTTTTCTTAATTGCTTTTTATGTGTAAGGTTCTTGGCACCTCTAAACAATTTGGTAGTCCTTTCCCATTTCCTATTTACGCTGTACCCTCTCAGATACCAAGTCACCAGAACTGAAGAGATAAGAAAATAAAGTGGACTGTTAACATTTTCAGTTCTTACTCTGTTCTTTTCTAAAAGCAATTTAACATTCTTTCTGACACCTGGCAGCTTACACATTTTGTGCCAATTATTTCATTAAGTTGTCACAATGTTAGCTTTTTAGGACACATAGCTGTGACCATGAACTGGTATTGGTTCGTGACTGGCTGAGCCTATAGAATGGAGTCGGCACAGTAACCTACTGCTCTGCATTGGGATGAGATGATTTGCTTACTTTCCTTGCAGGGATAATATGATGGGAGGTCCCTGTGGATGCTTTGCAAGCCCTTCCCTGTGGTTTGTAATACTGCATGGGCAATGTGGTCCCCAGTGAACCGTCAACCACTTTGAACTCTAATATGAAATTCATCGGATAACTTAGATACTTCTCACAAACTGTCACGAAGCTTAATCTCACTTTCAGCAGTATTTATCAGAGTTTGCTCTGTACATGTAGCTTGCTTAGAAACATGAAATCAAATTTATTTTTTTGGAAACTGTGTATTTCAAAAGTGGTGTTAGTATTTGGTTTTTTTTAAATATATGGCTTTGTTCCTGTTAGCTCAGGGGGTTGATGCCAGCTGCTGAAGACTACCCATTTGTCACTTCTTTACTAGTCAAATCTACGTGGCATAAATCTGTTTAAAAATCTAGATAATACAGTTTTTCTGTGGATTTTTTTTTCTGTGGATTTTTTTTTCTGTGGATTTCTTTTCTCTGTGTTTTTTATAACCTGACCCTTCTTTTGTACTGTTCCACTCCATCCCTCTCCACTGCCCTCTCATCCCCAGGATCTAAAAACTGTTAGTGACATAACTAAAATAACTCAAAAGCTACAGACTACTACGCTATGCAACATCATGTGTCTCGTCAATGTAAAAATTGTCTGGCTATTTGCAAGTACTGTTCTGTTTTACTACTAATGTTTGCAGCCTAATGGAAAGAAAACTGAAGAAATAATTAGCAGATGACAGAAGTCTAAGGCATGTCTCAGGAGTGATTGGAAACAGTTTGATTTCTTAGAACAAAAAATATGAATTCCTGAGGACAGGAAGGATATATTCTCTAGGCTTCTGAACATGTGTTCCAAATTTCAGTAGCTTTCATTGTGGCAGATAGACAATTAAAGAGTATTATAAATTCTGCATTTAATTTAAAAGTTCAGTTTGAGTGGTCAGATTAGCAAGGACGCTTTTTATCTAGACCCACAGATACTGTGGGTATTGTAGCTGAAATGCTTGAGGCACTTGCTAAGCGTTGTTGAGTGGTATTCTGCGTACTGTATCTATTTATTTTTAAGGACACTATAGTCTTTTTCTTCTGTTTTCTCTTGCTACTATGCAAATCAGGCCACAGAAAGATGGTTGTGCATTTCAGTGATTAGTGAAATTGATGTTTTGCTAGTATAAGACAATTAACATTCATACAACAGTATGAACATTTCTCCTCGTATTAGGACTGTGGGAATTACAGTATCCTATATTATTCCTGTGTCTGTGTGTATGTAGCACCATGTTTCCTCTGTTAGGAGGAAAGATAAGGAAGCAGTCTTTGGATAACGAGAACATATGGCTGTTGCTCAGCTTATGTGCATAATCTTCATATGTTACGTTACTCTCTGTTGCCTTATATAGTTCTCCAGTGTGGTGGGTTGACCCTGGCTAGATGCCAGGTGCCCACCAAAGCCTCTCTATCACTCCCCTCCTCAGCTGCATGGAGGGAGAGAAAATACAATGAAAGACTCATGGGACAAGATAAGGACAGGGAGAGATCACTCAGCAATTACTGTTACAGGCAAAACAGACTCGACTCAGGGAAATTAATTTAATTTACTACCAATCAAATCAGAGTAGGGTAATGAGGAATAAAATCAAATCATAAAACACCTTTCCCATCACCACTCCCTTCTTCCCAGGCTGAATTTCACTCCTGATTTCTCTACCTCCTCCCCCTCAACGGCACAGGGGGATGGAGAATGGGGGTGGTGGTCAGTCCATCACACGTTGTCTCTGTCACTCCTTCCTCCTTGCTTTTGTCCCCTGCTCCAGCCTGGGGTCCCTCCCATGGGAGACAGTCCTGCACAAACTTCTCCAGCCTGAGCCCTTCCCCTGGGCTGCAGTTCTTCATGAACTGCTTCAGCATGAGTCCCTTCCACAAGGTGCAGTCATTCAGGAACAGACAGCTCCAGCGTGGGTCCCCATGGGGAACCAGCCCTGCCAGCAAACCTGCTCCCGCATGGGCTCCTCTCCCCATGCGGCCCTA
>NW_009260066.1:483593-488184 GCF_000687185.1 Egretta garzetta
GCGATATCGACATCTCTGAGGGGCTCAGCCTTGGCCAGTGGTGGGTGCATCTTGGAGCCGGCTGGCATTGGCTCTGTCAGACGTGGGGGAAGCTTCTGGCATCTTCTCACAGAAGCCACCCCTGCAGCCCCTCCACTACCACAACCTTGCCATGGAAACCCCAATGCATCCAGAAACTTAGGTCACCTAAAAGACAACTTTAAGGCGTTAGTTTATTTGCAACTTTACACTGGTTTTTAGTCTGATTTTTAGTCTGTTGCTCCTCTCCATTCACTGACTAATTATCTGTATGTGAATGACAGCTGCAGGAGTCTGTTGAACTGCTTCTAAATCTTGGGCACTTGATATGACCCTGAAATTTTTTTTTCAGTCTGGAGGTCTGGTCATTTTACTTTGCCAATACAAAAATTATTGGCTTCGTTGTTCTCAATTCTTCCTGTATGTAGTGGGTTGAGAGGAATACCTCAGTATGGAACGATTTAAAAAAAAAAAAAAATCTGAAATTTTATTGATATTTTGATAACTTATGAAAGTAAAGATTTCTACCTTTTCTCCAGTTGTAATGATACTGCAAGGAAGCATGACATTGTTAGATTAGAATGTATACTTTGTTTTCGAGAATGTTTGATCTTTGCTTCAGAGATCTGACATGGCATAATGAGCAACAATTTCACAGGAATCTGTCTCAAGCACTTCTATAACACGAAGGTAAAAGATGTGCATAAGGAAATGACAATAATAATTCCAAACTTGTAATATTTTTTTTTGAGGAAGAAAAAGTTTTTACATATACTTTCTTAGAAGAGAGAACTCGTGATGGAGAGATGCCATCTCAAACAGGTCAGCCAGATGTATAAAAAGAATTATTTTAAGTGGCAGTTGATTCTTAAAAAAACAGCTTAGCCTTTTTTAATGAATGCCTGTCAATTTATGGTCTTAAATTGAGTTGAATGCCTCGCATTAACTACATGAAATTGAAAGGGTTTTTATCATGTGTGTCAACTTGCTTACCTTCCAGTAACAGAGCCTGAACTAGTAATTCTTTCATTCATCCCACCCTATAAAGCTCTAACTGGTGTCTCCTCTCCTGGTATCTGCTGCCAAATAGCTTATCATGCATTTGGATGTGAAATGGGGTTAAAGGTTTAGCACCAGACTTAAACAATGGTCTGCCTTACTACTAAAGCTTCAGATTTCATTTAGGGCCTGATTACACAGATGCCCTGAAGAATTATTTCTCCCACTCAACCTGTGCTTAAATGTAAAGGTCAGGTTCTCATTGTATGTGAGAATAAAACAAAACTAGTCATTATTCTGTCTCTCAAATGGGATGAACAGATTTCAGTTCCAAGTATGACGTAAGTAAGTCTCAGAGATTGTAATGCTTTTCCAGGAGTTTAGCACTATCTCTAAAAATGAACAACACTGTCTGGATCCAGGAACTTAATAACCTTTGATGAATTTAATGACCTTTAAAAACAAAGCTGTTCACATGGGTGTTTGGAAAAACTGATACCACAAGGAAGACACCTATTAAGCCTGCCACTTTCCTGCCAAAGCAACTTATGCTAACAGCAAAAAATAATAAAAGTACTAAAAATTAATAACTAATAAAAGAATAGATTCAGCAACAATATTAATAATAATGATGTAGCTTTTAAATTACTTAATCCTAGCTTAAAAAGGGAAATAAATGGAATTACTGAAAGTGACATTCAGCTGGAAAGAAAAGTCCTTGTGTTCATGATTCATATTTCTGGTATTCTAGTGTACATTGAAAATTCTCAGACATACAGTGCAGCAAGAGGCTTTTCTGTTATTTCATTACTATAGGAGAAGGTAAAAGCTGTTACCCTCTGAGATAAGGGGGAAGAGAATGAGAATGGACAATGCTAGGAACCTCTTTCAGTTCTGCACAGAGTGAGTCCAAGTATGAGAGGTGACGGTTGCCTGACAGGTAGGACATTTGCTGTCAGTAAAGGACATATAGCAATTTACTACCAAAAGAATATTATGCCAGTGCAGAAGTTGGTGGTCTAGCCATATAGAGAATATTGTAGGGGCTTCCATATAAGAAATGAATACACAGACCCGCAATCTTTAGCCTGGAGAACAAATGATGGAGGGGTAAAATTGATGTCTAGAATATCAGAAGAGAGAGAGAAGAATAGAGCACAATTATTTGTTGCATTTTCAAATACAACAATTTGGAATCCTTAAATGAATATAGAGGGAAGTATCATGTTTGGGACTAAAGGA
The DNA here is from genome assembly GCF_000687185.1 of Egretta garzetta. Lineage (NCBI taxonomy): Eukaryota > Metazoa > Chordata > Aves > Pelecaniformes > Ardeidae > Egretta > Egretta garzetta. Next base: position 485,853 of record NW_009260066.1, read on the forward strand.
TATGGTTTTTATAGGCTGTGTAGTTAAGCTGTGGACCTCTTTCTAGCAAGTTCCTATAAATGCTGAAGGCTTATGTGGGTTCAGAACATGGCTGGATAAGTTAATGGAAGAAAAGAATTAGTTGGGAGTTGTTATAAGCCATGACGCCAACTCTGGCTCAGTGCATTGCTGATCCACAGCTTGCTGAAGTTTGCAAGTGCATTCTGGAGAGGTGTTTTTTATATGTTCTTTCTTTCATTTGCATTACCTGCTTGCCAGAGTTAGAGAGGATCCCAGACTCTATGAACCTTAGGTTTGACATGTGTGGCCATTCTCACCATGTGGTTGTCCATTGCTAGTGATGTTTCAGTGCAACGCAATTTCAAAGCCCTTAGCTATTCTAGTATAGAATGGAATAAGCTATTTGAGTCGGAAGGGACCTACAACTATCATCTAGTCCAACTGCCTGACCAATTCAGGGCTGACCAAAAGCCAAAGCAGGTTAAGGGCATTGTCCAAATGCCTCTTAAACACTGACAGGCTTGGGGCCTCTTGGGACCACCTCTCTAGGAAGCCTGTTCCAGGGTTTGACCACCCTCTCGGTAAAGAAATGCTTCCTTATGTCAAGTCTGAACCTCCCCTGGTGCATCTTGGAACCATTGCCACTGGGTACCAGGGAGAAAAGCTCATCACCTACCTCTCCTCTTCCCCTCCTCAGGAAGCTGTAGAGAGCAAGGAGGTCGCCCCTCAGCCTCCTTCCCTCCAAACTAGATGCTTCTCACAGGACATGCCTTCCTGCCAGCTCTGTTGCCCTCCTCTGGATGCATTCAAGCACCTTAACATCCTTCTTAAATTTTGTGGCCCAGAACTGCACACAGTACCCAAGGTGATGATATTTATGAATTTTTTAGAATTTATTTATGAAGACAGAAAGATATGGCCTCTGGAATAGGGGTAAGAGGATACAGAATGTTCAAGTGTCCTCTCCAAACTTTTCATATTTTGTATAGAGTGGAAAACCTTTGACCAGAAAAGGCTGTGGATGATCTATGTCTAGACAGTGGAAAGTCTGTGACTTTAGAGAAGGATGAATTGGGCAGAAGTGTGACTTAAACCATGACTTGCCTTCCAGGCTATTGCTTGCTCTGAGCAGAGCAACAAGATGACAGGGTGAAAGCAAGAGCCAGCATGGTTTTCTCTGTCACAGGCTTATACAATTTGACTGTGGTCTAGAGATGACACTGACATTTCTTAAAAAGCTATTTCAAGTTCTTAAGACAATTTCAGTTGGCATTTTGCAACCAAAATTGTGACCTGCTCTGCTTATAACTTGGTTGCTTAATATTTTGCACCAGAAAAAAACCTCTTCCTCTTAAATCTCTTGTGCCCTTGTTCACAATAGCTGTTTAAGAAAAAGAATACAAGGACTGAAAGAACTGTTTTGTTTAGGGCTTGTTTTTTTCTCTACCCAGTCAAATCCTATCCAGGTCTAGCTGAGCTATCCAAAGTATTAAATTGCCAGAATTTTTTCTGAGAAGAAAGAAAAAGGCAATGTGCTAAAATAACTGCAAGTATGAACTCAGCTGGGCTCGCACTGCTGCTGCCAGAGTGACAGCTGCTGCTTCACTGAGAACATCTGAGACTGCCAGAGGGGGGGAGAGGGAAGATCGGGGCAAGAGTCCAGCCCTGCACAGATCCATCGCTACCACTGAACTTGTGGGGCTTCCAAAAAAGGTAAAGTGTGGGCTGGTTTTTTTTCCTCTTCTTCTTTGACATTGTAACTTTAATTTCTTCCTGACAGCCTTGTGCTTCTTCCTTCCCTCTCCCAGTGACTTGGTGGGGTGTCTCACAAAGTGCTTCGGGTTTTTCTGGTGTTAATATCACTCTGCATGGATCTCGTGACTCACAGCACCTCTGGGAATTGCACTAGGCAGGAAACATGCTGGTTTAAACTTCCCCATTCTCTTTTGTACCTGGTTCTATTTATAGGAGACCAAGATGCAACAAATAGTTTGAATATTTCTACTTTTACCAACTGGGAGCAATGAAAGAAAAGCCTGATGCTCCCACCATAGGATAGGGAGAGAGATAATGGGAGGGTTCATTCTTCAGTACTTGTTCTCACTCCTTGAGAGCCAGTGCTTGGCCCTAGTCACCCATCCATGCCTGCAGGCTACCAGGTTCCTGGGCTTGTCAGTAATTACTGTCTTTAAATGGTAACTGTATGCTTCATGCTTAGTCTGCTGTGTGGGCTGACAACTATCAGCTCCTCCCAGCCACCACTGAAGGTTTAGAGCAGCAGATACAATGCATACTGTTTTTCTCAGTATGAACTTAGGAAGCTACACACATA
>NW_009260066.1:488202-554645 GCF_000687185.1 Egretta garzetta
ATCTAGTATTCAGAAGTTGGAAATGCCAGCTTTTATAGTTTTATAGCTAGTTTCTAACACAGTTGCTGTCTATTCTCAAAGGACTCCAAATTTTCTTACTGCTGGGACTGAATGCATTGATTTCGTGTGCAACTGTAGAGCTGTCATTTTTAAACCTTAGGTGCTCAGTGCAAACAAGATCTTCTAATACAATCAGACTCTTCTGGGAGCAAGAAGGTGGATGCTTTTTAGGGCTTCCCCAGCTGGGCACTTACTGGGTTTATTGACAGGGCTGTGAACACACTGGGTCTCCTCAGTGCTGAACTTCAGTTGGCTGCTTTCTTAGCTTATCTGGTAGGTGTCTGATGATAAGGTTTATCATTCTTTTAAAGACATGCTGGATTAAACTGCTCTTGGAGACAGTTTCATCATTCCTGACCAGGTGTTAGTAGTTACTATGAAGGAGCCCCTTCTTATGAAAATTGGTTCTCTGGATCACAGAGTTTCTCTTCCATCTCTTCCTCTGAATTTCTTACCTCTGTGGGAGAGAGAATATGTGCAAATGAAAGCAATTTTTTTTTTTATGTTTGTCTCCTGTGATCTTCTCCCTTGGATCAAGCTTCCTGTGTATCTGAGAGTCTATAAATTCTTCTATATGCTCCTAGTTAATGAGACTCCTAATGACATCCCTGTATCTTCTGCTGTTTCTGAAATAATTCTATTACCGTTCTCCCTTCATGGACCAGCCAGTGTGGGTGGATTAATTTCCCTTGGCTTCAGCCTGCTTTCCAGAGGACCAGTGAGATTTAATAATCTTCCATCATTGCTAGTCTGGGATATAGGTAATACAACTTGGACAGCATAAAGTTGATTCTATGTATGCAGGATGCTCAGTCTTACAGTAGCAGTTTACATAACCTCACTGCCTCAACAGGTAGTTCACAAGCTGCAACTCCCTGCAGTAAATAATGATGGAGATGGGCATCTTGTGGCTTGAAACCCGGGGTAAGGCTTGTCAGATTGGATTCCATTCCAGAGTCAGTGATCCTGGGAATAGTTATTCAGTATTGTGTCTCCCTTGGCATGTGTTAAACTGAGAGGAATTCTATACTCCCTTATTTTTTAATGTGCTGTATAGGGTGTGGTTTTTTCCTTTTTTTGTATGTGAAATGAGTTCTAGATCTCAGTCAAGAACCCTTCAGGCTTTATTAAAAGGCAAAAGATACTAATAATAAAGCCTATCTTTTTTTCTTTTTTTTTTCCTTTTTTAAATTTTTTATTTTATTTTATTTTGTTGGTGGTGGTGATGTGTATCACTAAGCATCTCATATAGCTCACTTTCAAATTTGGGATACTGGGCTAAATTAATTTTCAGTCTGACTTAGTGCAACAGTTCTATTAATAATAGGTTGTTATTCTAGCTACTTAAATAAGAATATTTACTAAATATCAAGTTGGCTTAGAAGTTCTTTGGGGTCTTAAAGTAACTCCATCCTGAGCACAATACAAGAACATGCATGCAACACAGCATAATTTTACGCGGACTTACATACTAAGGTGTGCGAGTATACAGCCAGACTGTACAACACTCTTCTCCCTTCATGCAGAACTCATTAGCTATGAAAATTGCTTATATTGTTTTGTATTTAAGTTGTCTGTTAATTGTGCATCTAGTAGTGACTTTAGCGCTGACTGAGTTTGTTCATGTGCATCTGAACCAGTAGTACAGGTGAATCCTCGGGTTCCTAAATAAATATATGTATGTAGGATTTTTTTTTTTTTCCCCAAAAAAAATCTGCTATGCGTATACTCTGTTTCTTCAGCTTGGTTTTTGTAGCCACATAATGTAACCTTAATTAGAGGTTGATCTTGTTTACTGTAAACAGGAGTTTCACATTCTTTTACATATTGTTTTGCTAAATCATTATATAGTTACATGCTGGATGAGGTCCTTCTGCTTCTGACGTAGAATGTGTATTCATGGATCATATGTTCCATTCCTTGCATATTTTCCATGTTTCTTCGTGCACTGTTCAAAAGATTTCTCTCACAAAACTATCATACAGAGGACCATTATCTTTTATGATCTGGTATTTGTTGGCATTGCTGCTGTATAAAATAAAATCAGCATCTGGAGACATGAACAACTTGTTTATTAAACTATTTTATGTTTGTTTATACCTCAAGTCATTCAACACACAGTACTTGCTTCCTAATATTATCGGAGAAATCTTACTCTTCATGTAAGGTTCACTAGCGGATTATACCTGCTGATTAATCAGACGAGTAAACAGTCAGAATTTCTCTTGTAGCTTGCCTGCAAATCTCAATTTCCATTGTTCATATCTTCAATGACATATTTTCAATGCTGTCCTAGCGTGTAGAATTTCCCTGCTGTTTTTAGAGCTGGTGTAACAGCAGTATGCCTGTCTTTCCATATATTTTGTGTGTGTATATTGCAAGGGGGGATTTTGTAGGTCCTGCCCGTATAGTTAGTCTATACAGAGAAATTGGTAACAATCTTCTCTGTACAAACTTCATGGATTGCATGTAATCCTAGGAAAGCTAAGTACAAATACGTTCAGCAGTATCAAGTAAATCTGCAGATGTTTCAGCTCATGTTTATCTGGCCATCTACAAGACACTCTTGGAACTGCAGGAATGAAGGAATGTCAAACGTAAGGGATGAACAGTGTAATCTACAGTGGGGTTGAAGGTGTGTGGAGAAAATTGAAATACGTCAGAGTGTAACTTAATCTCGCATTCTTCTTTTGGACAACCTAATTGCCATGGACAGGAGTAGGCCTTTTTTCACAGGTCCCAACTTAGCTAAGGAGACATGAGGAAGAAAGAGGCCCCGATTAGCACTGTCCCATAGAGCCAGCTGCAACTCCTAAGCTGCCTCACTTATACCTAGGCTGTGCCTGCCTCTTCCAATCAGTTAAACATTCAGAGACTGCTATGCCCAGACACTTTCCTGTATGAAAATGGGATTCCCCTTCAGTCTGCCAGAAAGACTAACCTCCAGGCAGGTAAGTGTTGGAGTTCCACCTTGATATGTTTTCCTTTTAAGCTGTATGATATAGTGTTTAAAAAGTTTTCAGCTAACAAAACTATTTAAAATACTGACAAACAGAAATCATTTGTAGGTGAACTGTTTAAAAAAATTGTAACTGGCAGAGGAATGCATTACTTTTAAGGTTGCTAACTTTATTAGTAGATATGAAGTTGATACCATTATGGCAGATCCAGAAAAACAATAAATCGGGGAGTTCTGAAAGAGAACTTAGTACAGAAAGAATGAATTACATGCAGAAAACTCCTATTATGGAGATGGATAATTTAACAAGATAGAAAAAAAAATGAAATGCCAAGGATATGATATCTTAAGTAGTGAAGGATTAACTGTATTGCTTTACCTCAGACATTCCAGTTATTCAGCGAAGGCTTTTCTTAACTGCAGATTTTGTTTCAGTAAATTATTTGGGTTTAAATTTAACAACAGTAAATTGGCAATGTGATACTGTCCAGAGTTATACGTCAAATACAGGAATGGTACCAATTTATTATGGTACTGCAGTGGATTTTGTTTTCAAAATACTGAATGTGAGGGTCAGGCTATGTATATCTCCTGCACTGGTGGAAATGGTAGGACCTAATGCTCTCTGTGATCTTGAGAAGGAAAACCAGGGACTCTTTGAAAGTGTAGCTGAGAGTTGTGGTAGGTTTCTTTGTTGAGAGAACTAGAACTAGCACCTTCACATTTTAATAGTGAAAGCTGTAAAAAGAAGGATGTTTTTTGGCAGGGAGGTGGGGGAAGCATTCTCCCTTTTACCTGCAGAGCCTGTCATAGTGTCAATGGATAGTAGGGTGGAAAGGAGGACTGAAGCCTATTTTGGGGGGAAAGGCAGCACCATACTTACTTTGAAAAAACCACTGTAGCATATGTGTATACATGTTCATTTCCCCCTTTCATTAGCAAATGCTCTTCTTTGGAGGAGGTTATTCCTCAGTTGTTGTCATTGAAAGAAATCAGGTGGTAATTGCTTTATTTTACCTATGTTATGGCAGCAGGAAGCTGAAGTTGAAATTTACAAGGTTTCCTTTTTCAATTTGGAGACATGAATTGCGAAGGTAATGAACTCAAGCTCCAAGTCTGTGAAGCCATTGTGTTTCTTACTAGTATTTGTCAAATAGAATATGGGCTGGGGACAAGGTTCCCAATGGATATAGGTAATGGAAGACTTTGTATGCATCCCATAGGTATGCCTAGAATATTTTCAAACTTCTAGGTTAAATTGCATAATATTACTCCTTTTAAAATATATTTTGATATTTTATTTTTATGTATGCTATCACTTCCATTTGCCCCTTTGGTTAGCAAATGCTCCTCTTCGGAGATGGTTGCTCTTCAGTCATTGTGGAATTGTAGAATCTTTGAATAAAATTATTCCTTTTATCTGCTGCTCAGGAATCTGTGGGACATTGAGAATTTCTTCTAATTAACAGAAACAAGGTCACTGAATATCGCTTTGAGTATCTGTTATAAACTGTTGATTTTCAGCACACTGTTTTTTCTTCTTTTTGAACCGTAATTTTTCATCAAGAGCCATTTAAAAGGATGCAGTGCTGAAATAGCTCATGATTACTACATGTAGTGATAAACTGGAGACCTGGGGAGGAGACTGCTTAAGTATTCAAAAAGACCTGATTCATGAGATTAAAGGCTTCCATTTCTCTAATTCAAGTAATGATGCCCAGCAGGACAAGGTGGTCCAGATGGTCATCTGCAGCTACTAACTGTCTTCTGGGAAAGTAAAGCTGCAGAATATCTGTAAAAGCTGTTGAATATGGGTGTCATGACAGCAAATATTGGAGCAGGTTTTATAAAATACATTTTGTCAAGGAGCTTTCAGAAATTATTAAGGCGTGGATTACAAGGGAAAGGAGAAAAGGGAAGGAATTTGAAGAATAACTGTATATAAAAAGGATTTAAATATAAAGCAACCAAACCTACATGATTTCCATCCTTTTAAAATTCACATGTCCTGGTTTTGGCTGGGATAGAGTTAATAGAGCTAACAACATGTTAACTCACCCCAAAGTATCTGTGCTTTCATTAAGTATTACTAGGATTTCTGCATAAACAGGCCAACAGCTCTTTTAAAAAACTGTAGCTTTTTATGTATTACAGTTTGTTTCTTACTTCTTTTTTGAGTAAACAGAATTTTTTCAACAAGGAGAAGTCAGTGGGCCCATGTACTGGAAGATAGTTCTGTAAGGTCAAAATTTCTTGTCGTGCCAGATTTCTATGTATTTTTCACTTGATGATACTATAATTTTTATTTTATAATTTTTTATAAAATACACCAGAATTGAGAGTAAAATATTTTCTGTTAGTCTGAAGCACTTCAGGGAAGTTATTTAGCACAAAACATCAAAGTGGTGTTAGTTTCAAATTGGTCAAACCCACATTTTGAAACAATGGAATTCCCCGGGAAGGACAACTTTGGCTCCATATGCTCTAGTGTGTAAATCCTGGTCTGTTCCAGATTGTTTAAAGTGTTTCTTTTTTGGTTATTAACTGAAGACACACTTTCTTGTTCCTCTTCTTATCTCTCTGGTAGAAGATGATCTTTCAAATCTTAAACCCTAGGACCATGCAGATGGCTTTCCAGGAAGGGCTGCTCATTAATGCACTGAACAGCCACCTGTGATCTGGGGTGGGGGGAAATCTTACTCTAATCAGATTTTATGGAAGGATGTTTTACATTAAGCTGTAACATTTTATTTAAACTAAGAGCTGGAGAGCACTGAAAGAATTGCATAGGAAATATAAATCCAGGAAATGTAAGATTTGCTCAGCTTTCTGTCAACAATGTGAAAAAAATCCCTATTAAGGAGGATGGCGCTCTTCTGAAATGTTTTAGCTGATGCTGCGACTGTTTGACTATAGTTCTAGCCATCCGAGTGCAATGGAAGATTTGCCTGTTGATTGAAATTTATTATGTTGTTTCAACAGCGAAGCTGTGATTTTTCTTTTTTTTTTTTCCTCTCCTTGTTACATGCTTCCCTCTCTCTACACAGAAAGCAATCCTAGATAAGCAGCTTAATATGTGGGATAGCTCCTCTTCATTGTTCTGTGCAGCACTTCTAGCTTTTCATAGCCAGTTGGACTTGTTAGGAGGAGCTAAGTGATTGGTTGTTTCCTGGGCTCCGTTTCATAAATTATAGCCCAGCATGCATGAGCATGATTCCTACAGTTGCAGTAATCCAGAGGCCTGTCAGTTCCTGACTTTATGCATGTTTCTTCATACTTGTTTTATAATATTGCACTGGAATTTCCTGTCTTAGATAGTTTGCTATTGCATCTTCAGGACTCTGTGAGTAATTTTGACTTTTTCAACTCTGTTAATTGCATACTGTAAACAGGAATGCTTGTGTTTAGGAAGTAGTTCACTAGCAGCAAACATTTGAGATTCTGTGTTGTGTGAGATCAGGTACAGTTAACTTTTTTTGCTCTTCTCTTGCTAGGGTTAAAATAGCTTTGTGACGTTGCATGTGGTCAGTGTATTTGGGGTTCATTCATTTTTGAAAAGGGCTGTGTTTGATCCCTGTATTTTTTTGATCCCTATATTTCTTGTTCTTCTATAATAAAATATAGTGGTGCTGCATTACATCTCATTTTTGCCTGATCAAGACATGTGGTGTGTCTGACATTTTCATATCATTTTGATTTTGTATACGAGCAGTTGCAGTAGAACTACTGAAGAAATGCACACAATTCTCAGCTTGCACAATAGTAAAGAACCTCCACTCCTTTTCACACTCTCCCCCTCCATCTTCTCTAAATAAGAACAGACATACCAGTAAAAAGCAGGACAGTGTTAACATCTAGTATTTTAAACAGCTGCAAAGCTTAACTAACACCATCTCCCTCCCCTTTATTTTTTTAATGGTGCTATGTTTCTTTCCTTAATTTGTAGAGGTTGGTTTTTGTAGCAAGCGAAATGTCAGCATGTTAGAGTTCACACGTTTAAAAACGAATTGTACTCACAGTGAAGCAGAAACCAGTGGGAAATGCTGTTCAGGATCTGCTGTTTAATCAGATGGAGTTATCACAGTGACTCCCTTGTTGGTTTCCTGAGATTGTCGGGTGTTACCTCTGTGCAACTGAGGTTTAAAACAATAGAGCAGCAGATTGAAATCAGAAATTAGAAAACTACTAAGCTAGTGCTCTACACCTCTCTAGTAAGTGCTGCAAGGTCATATTCATTGCTATAAAGGCATTACTTCATGCAAAGAACTTTCCGTGTTGTTTATTTTTCCACTGGAAACATAATTTCATTGTGTAGTGTAATAAAGCTAGCATTTGTGGGTAAATAGCTTGGGTTATGCCAAGAAGTATATACTTTCTGCTAGCAGGATATAAGCCTATGCTGTTTCTTACTAGCGTTCCTTCTCAAAGCCATAGCTTTTCAGATGGATTTGTGTAAGTAAATAACTTTAAAATAGTAAATGTTCTTCAGTCAGCTGACTTCCTCTTTCTAATGAATGTTATAGCTTCTAGGGTTATAAAATAATGCCCTTGTAAAACTTCTGTAAAAATCTTTTTTTGCTAGCAATTATTTTTTGAACCTTTAATAGAAAATAGGAATGTAATTTTAGCAATATGTTTATCCTTCATTGTCAAATTCTTATTTATGGAGTGGTCGGCTACATTTCCAGCTTCTAAAATGAAAAAAATTAGCTACTGAGTTCATGTTTAACATTGCAGTAAAAAAGTTTCTTTTCTGTTAGTGGCCTTACGCTTATAGAATTTCTTTTTGTCAGGAGTGTGCATATGTATTACTTCAAATACTGAGCTATGCATGCCATGCCCTATGGTAAATGCAACACTGCTGCTTGCGTGTCTTTTACATTGTAATGCATAGAATCATGCAAGATTAAAGTGACCATTACAAGCAGAAAGTCAATACTACGGTGATACTGTCTCAAGTATTTTTGTTAGATGTGGGTCAGCAAACTAAACTGTTTTAATTCCTCTAAATGGCTTTATGAAGTTAAAACAAAAAGGTGTTTTGCTCACACAGGTATGATCTAAGATGTCTTTTGCCGTCTTTGCCTTAGTGGTCAGGTATAGTAAATAGGTACACTATTATATATGTAACACAAAACCTAAACCACAGTGAAATTAATTTGACTGAGATGGTATGCATTAAGTGAGGCAGTGAATTATAGTATAAACTATTAGTTTCTACGATATTTCTGAAGTAAGAAATACAGAGTCGTTCTCTTAGATGTGAAAGACTGGTTTCAGCATAGTTCCTCTGATGTATGCGAAGCACATGGAAACAACTTGGTGAGACATTAAACTTGGAGAATGTGATATTGCAGTCTGCACAGCCATGTGACTTGTCATGTCTCATTTGAATGAAAGGTCTCTTGGCTGTGATAATTTTTTTAATCTAGTCAGGTTATTTAGCTCTGAACATTGTTACTTTATTTTTGCTGCGCTCACAAAAAAAGAGAGACTATGGAAAAAACCCTGCAAGTTTAAGTGAGTTTCTTAGGGCACCGTGTTTGCTGTGATCTTAAGGGGTGTTAACATGGAGAATTGGTCCTGTGCTGTGGCTGCGTACATGCACTATTTCAATATTGCTAATACCATGTTTCCAGGAACTGAAACTGTATTGGTACAGAGTTCTATAGGTGATATTTGGAATCTAACATTCTGCAAGCAGTACTTACAGGCTGGATCACAGTCCTATTGTGCTGGATGCTGTTCAAACAAGTAGTAAAAGGCAGTCCCTGCCCTTGTGAGATTATAAACTAAACAGGATGGTAGGCACAGGATGGAAATACGCACAATTTAAACATGACCTTGGGCAAGTCGGAGCAGGTCAGCAGCCAAAGAAGGAATGAAATCCTGGAATATATCTACAATATGATGTTGTATTAGAGATATCTGTTGCAAAGAGCAGGGGCAGTGGAGGTCCACATTTGGGCATCTTTTTGATCCCAGAAGCAGTATATTGCCACATTGTGCCAAGGCTAATTAGGGCAGAACACTGAACGTTTTACTGCTTCTTGTATAGCTGCTCCCCTAATTTATAGTTCAGTGCCTCCTTGACTACACTGATGCTACTTGAAAGAAACTTTTTTGTCTCCTATTAAGTTAAATAACTATTCCAATATTTTACATTCACCTTAGGAAGTCTAGATAGCTGTTTTTTCCAGAAGTCTTTGAAAAGGTTTTCCCAATTGTTTAGTAAAGAGTGTCAGACTTTCATCCTTTTTTAAAGCATACCAGGGGTTTTTCTCTATAAAGGCAAGGGAGCCTTAACGTTGCAGGAAAGACAGCCCAAGTTACAGCTCTTATATAGCACTTACCTTGTGCCCTACTGGCTGAGTTCTGTGTATTGGTGTCTGACCGAAGCAGACAAAATTCATGTGTGTTTGTCTGCTTAAATGTAAGAAGAAATGCTTTACATACTTTGTAAGAGCTTATAAAAAGAACTAAAATTCCCTTTAAACTTGAAGGCCTGATGCTTTGCTAGTGAATTTTCAGTGTGAGTTCCAGTACCCATGTCAGCAACATAATTCATACAAAAACTCCAACATGTTTTGGAAAATATTTTTTTAAATATTTTGCTTACAAATATTGAAACTATGTCTGCTCAGTACAGCAGCAGAGTATTGGCTGCATGCATGCCCTGCTTTTTACCCCTGTTACAGTCTCCTGATGGTTAATGTAAAGTAATGTAAAGTTAATGGTAAGCCATTTGCAGCTGCTAGAAGCATTTCTTCGATTTGTGTCTCTGTGTGACAGATGTCGGTTGTGCGAAGAAACCCCCACCCCAAAACGCAAACAAAAAACCATGGGGGGGACACCATAAAAAGAAATGTGCCCACCTTAGCCACTGGACACATCTTAAGCCTGTGCAAGCGGTGGGTTCTTCATGCAGACAACAGGCAGGAGTGGTCCTACAAAACCCCAGAAGGGCACGAGCGTTGCTGAGTCCCTACTCAAGCCCATGCCCTTGCTTCTGCTAATAATTCATGGCAGCCTTGGGAATTAAGTGCAGGTCAAAATTCGTAAGGGATCTGAGAGGGCCTTCTGTTGCTGCTGTTATGCAATTTTATTTGAATGATAACATTAAGTGACTTTGAGGGTGGCACTGGTTATCTTGGAAGTAAATGCTTCTATATTCCTCAGTTTTATAGATCTAGAATACTTTGGCTTCACAGAAGAATGTATCGATGTGAATGCACTGTTATGGTTTTATGTTATGTTTTTCATACAAAAAATATAGAAATGATAACCAGAAATTTAGAGTTCCCAAGAAAAAAATAAAAGAACTTCACTTTGCCTAAGGTATACCAAACTTTTTCTTCTCTCATTTACAGTGGTCAATTTAAATTACTGAATTAACTATGCATTATGTAAAGATTATTCCAGAGCTTGAGTAATAAATAACTAGGTTAAGATCAACAAAAAAATATTTTTTTTTCTTTTCTGTTTAAATGAAGGAGTTTTGCTTTCTTCTTGATTGATCCTTAAGAGTTAAACAGTCTTGGGAAAAAGCAAAAAAAGTGTAATCACATGTATCATATACTCTTAAACCAGCATGAACATATACCTGTGATATCTGTGCATTCTGGTAGCTCACTCAGCAGATTGAAAGGCATAGAGTGGGGGGGGGGCAGAGAGAGAGAGAGAGGAAAGAAATAAATTTAGAAGAAAAAACAAGTGAGTCCTGTCATATTTGGAGGTAGGAGGAAACCAAAGGGAATAAGTGGGAGAGAATGTTGAAGCTAAAATGAGCTGTTCAGATGAATATCTTCAAAGTTTCTTGAAAATGTTGGTTTATACTTTTAAGCAAAGTGTGTGACGCAATGTGGTCCAGAGAGGAGAAGAAAAAACCTCAATAAATTTAGAAGAAAAAACAAGTGAGTCCTGTCATATTTGGAGGTAGGAGGAAACCAAAGGGAATAAGTGGGAGAGAATGTTGAAGCTAAAATGAGCTGTTCAGATGAATATCTTCAAAGTTTCTTGAAAATGTTGGTTTATACTTTTAAGCAAAGTGTGTGACGCAATGTGGTCCAGAGAGGAGAAGAAAAAACCTCCAAGTCATATTATTAACAAAGCAGCAGTCACTTTCTGTAAACAGTTGTGCAGTGACTGTGCTGATACTAAAATATACTTCAAAGATGCATGTGTGGATGTTCATAGCAGATGTTCATAGCAGGTGAGCCTTTGCATTTGTACCTATGTGGAAAAGGCCTTAAGCAAAACCGGTACTGGTTGTTTGCATGTATTTGCATTCTCAGTATAAAGGACAGGATTGCTTTGGTTTTGTTGTGTCAGGATTTGAGTTCTGTGCATCTGCTCCTCTGCTCCAGCTTGCTTTCCTTGAATGAAAGTATTGTTACCCAAAGTAGAATACAGATGTATTTAAATTTTCAGGCAGCAACACAAATATTCTCCCCCAGTAGCGTAGCTCCTGGCTCGTGTGCAGTGAACATGCTGTTCCTTCAGGGGCTCGCTGGAACTTGCTGTTCTCCATATGAGAAATGATGGTGTCCTTTGCATTAAATAATTTGCTGGCAAGTTTTACCTGTCACAGTGATTTTGAAAGCTAGCAAAGCTCAGCTCAGCCTTGCTATGACCTGGAATCTGAATTATAGCCTGTGGATAGTCTGTTATCTTGATGCATCATATCTTAAGTATGATCTCATTTATCTCTCCAGTTCTGCCAAACCAATGCAGACAATTTTTTTTTTTTAATTTTCATAGTTGGAGGCTCTCAAGTAAGGACTTGTAAGTATATAATTCGTAGGTTGCCAAGCTAAAAAATGAAATAATTCCAGTTCAGTAATGGATTTGAAAAGATGATAAAGGGAGACAAATAGCTCTTTATGTATTATCTGTATGGAATTAGTTGTGGGGGGTTTTTTTAAGATCATAGAATCATTTAGGTTGGAAAAGACCTTTCAGATCATCAAGTCCAACTATTAACCTAGTACTGCCGAGTCCACCACTAAACCATGTCCCTAAGCACTTCGTCTACCCGTCTTTTAAATACCTCCAGGGATGGGGACACAACCACTTCCCTGGGCAGCCTATTCCAGTGCCTGACAACCCTTTCTGTGAAGAAATTTTTCCTAATGACCAATCTAAACCTTTCTTGGCACAACTTGAGGCCATTTCCTGTCATCCTATTGCTTGTTACTTGGGGGAAGAGGCCGACCCTCACCTCACTACAGCCTCCTGTCAGGCAGTTGTAGAGGGCGATAAGGTCTCCCCTCAGCCTCCTTTTCTCCAGGCTAAACAACTGCAGTTCCATCAGATGCTCCTCGTAAGACTTGTGCTCCAGACCCCTCACCAGCTTTGTGGCTCTCCTCTGGGCACGCTCCAGCCCCTTAACGTCTTTCCTGCAGTGAGGGGCCCAAAACTGAACACAGGATTTGAGGTGCGGCCTCACCAGCACTGAGTACAGGTGCACGATGACTTCCCTACTCCTGCTGGCCACACAGGATACAAGCCAGGATGCCACTGGCCTTCTTGGCCACCCAGGCACATTGCTGGCTCATATTCAGTCGGCTGTCAACCGGTACCCCAAGGTCTTTTTCCACCAGGCAGCTTTCCAGCCACTCTTCACCAAGCCTGTAGCGCTGCATGGGGTTGTTGTGACCGAAGGACCCGGCACTTGGCCTTGTGGAACCTCATACAGTTGGCCTTGGCCCATCAATCCAGCCTGTCCAGGTCCCTCTGCAGAGCCCTCCTCCCCTCAAGCAGATCGACACTTCCACCCAGTTTGGTGCCATCTGCAAACTTACTGAGGGCACACGCAACCCTCTCATCCAGGTCATTGATACTAAACAAGACCTGCCCTAGAACTGAGCCCTGGGGGACACCACTTGTGACCGGTCATCAACTGGATTTAACTCCATTCACCACAACTCTCTGGGCTCAGCCATCCAGACAGTTTTTTACCCAGCGAAGATGTAGATGACAAATACATTCTTTGTGCCTGATGTGTGTTTGCAGGTGGTCTGAAGGCAAGTTAGGGAAGAAGGTGGAAGGTGGCTTTATGGCCTGTGATAGAAAAGTTGCTAGATGGACTAAAAGGACTCTGCTGTGGTAAACTGAGCTGGTAACATTTGAAAGCTATTTTATTCTCAGTTTCACTGGAAAAGCAGGATTTTGAGAACATAAGGGATGCGAGTGCCATGAAACACGATTAATTGAATCTATGTTTGTCCAAGGTTATAGTTATCCAAAATAGCTCTCCTGTATCTTAAGCTTCCTGGTTACTGTTAAAAAAAATTGCAGTTGACCACAATACATAAATATCTGACACAGAAGGAGAGAGAGGAACACAGCTGATCTTTCTATGCTGAATTTCAATATGTGACTCAACGGGTTTTCAGTGATAGTTGCCCCTATGGTTCAGCTTTTTTGCAAATGCAAGTAAAAATAAAAAAAGATTTTGCTCACTTTATCTTAGAATTTTGAAAATGTAGGCCCTTACTTAACATTAAGCTCCCTAATTTCATTATTTTTACAGCATTAAAAAAAAAATGCTGTTTTGCATGTGATACTTAGAATGATATACCCCTAAAACAGAGTTAGCATGTAGTTGTACGTGTATAAAAATTTACATGCACAGCTAAAGGTTGAATTTTTGTGATGTCGATTTTGCTTGCTATTTTTAAATCTTAAATATAAGATTTCATTCAATCTGTATCAAAGCACATTGAATGTTTTTTTAAATCAACATTTAGCAGTCAAGAAGTTGAAATGCAACCTGTCTATTCTTTGTCTTATTATCTAGGGATCTCATTCTCCCTAAGCTCTTTGAGATCTGGGCATTGATGTGAAGGGTTGTAGTTTCATTAATTTATAGCCAAGGAGTCAGCATTGATCTCTATCCTTCTGCCTCTTCTTTCTGCCTCATGAGTAAATTGATATAGAAGAGAAGATATATTCATATGAGAATGTGTTTTCTACTTTCTTCGCTCTCAGTAATACATATACTGACATAAAATTACAGTGGTGAGTAGATATTTATGCGTACAAGCCATCATTTACACAGAGAAAAGATATAAAATGCAAATTACACTTGAAACCATGCTTAAAAATTAAATCAAGGGCTGGATTTTTAGTATTTGCACTTTTCAGAATCTAAATACTGTATACAGCTTCTGGACTCAGCTCATACGGAGGTTTGAACATCTGTGGCTCATCCATTTAAACAGATGGTAAGATCTGTGATGTCCCAGGCATTTGCGGTGCAATGTGGTGTCTGGCACAAATGTGTTTGTACATCCACCTATCTTTGACCATCAAGAAGACTGGACTTGCTCCAGCCTTTTGGTATAAGAAATTTCTAGCAGTGTGCTGCCCTTGGACTTCAAGGATATAAAAATCTTTTATTTGCTTCTGTTATCTCCATGCGGATGCTTCCTATCAAGATATTTAATTATGAAGAGAGGGGAAGATGTTGATCACTAACCTTTTTTTATAATAGATTCCCATATAGTGGATATAGCACAGCATGTGTATAGGCAGAAAACATAACAATTAGCTGGGACCTTAAAAGACCAGTTATCATTATGCTGTGCATTTAATTAAAATTGAAGGTAGAGGAAGATCTACCTAATGCCCCACTAATCAACATGTTTTTTTAATCATGGGGGTTTTTTTATTTAAACATAAATCTCTGTTTGAAAAAAACCCTGTTGCTCTGAATAATCTGTTCAAGTTTATTTTGGATGAAGGCAGCTACACCTGATGACAAAACAAAGTTTGAGAACATAAACCCCAGTCATTACAGCCATTTCCTGAAGCCTCCTCACAGAAATAACACTAAGGCCCTTTATTCAAACAGTCAGATTGAATTGCCTTGTTATGTGCCTAGCTGTGGGAATACTGATGTATAGGATAACCCATGGGAAGAGACAGCCACAATGCTGGTGCTCCCCAAAAAGTGCAATAAGAACTGATCAAATGGCAGTCTTCTAGTAATTTTTTTGTGCAAGAGAAATAATGAAGCCTAGCATTTAAAATCCACAAAAAAGTAGCACTAGAAAAGAGCTACATCCGTGTAATGAGGTTATGCAGCCTTTTATCTCCAGGTTTGGAGTGCAACAGAACATACAGCAATACTAGAAGGGGAAAAAGGGCAGTTTTCTGCAGGGCATTTTGTGTTGGTGTACTTAGTAGGGTGGGAGAAGAATATGGAAAAAGGTATGAAATTACACTTTCAGAAGCCATTAGATGCAAAGCCAGGAAATGTTGACTTTTGCAAGGCACTGGAATGAGAGATTTGAGGGCAATGCTTTATGGCTTGAAGACTTGATTTTTCTACATGTCTTACACTAGCTTCTTTCTGAAATGCTACACTTATGTGCTGTTTTAAAGAAAGCAGAATTGCTTACTTTTGGATATTACTTCCTCTAGCTTCAGCTACTGACTCTTAATTCTATCTCTTAGTAAGTCTTATTGCAGCTTAAGAACAAAATATCACCTTCAAGGTCTGTTATTAACGCATGACAAAATCATTATAAATACTTTCCAATCCTGGCTACGATTCTAAGGTTTTTAATATAATCCCTGGTTTTAGATACTCTTGATCCAGCTAAACTATATGGAGCATTACTTAAAAAATTCCTCTCTTCATTGAGAATGCTTTTCATCCTCAGAAGGTTTTCATGGCTCATTGCAGTTTCCACTTTCAGAGATATTAAACAATTTACTATGTGTGCCGTATTAGTGTTAAGATAGCTTGTTCTGGGAAAAATACACTTATTTTCTTCTGCACTTATTCTCCCTGGAATCTGCTCTTTCATGATCTTTCCTAATCAGGATTTGGTGCAAGTTGACCACTAAAAATTGTAACTGCACTTTTCCGATGGTAAGCAAAGTCTGCGTTGTTGTTGGGATTTTTTTTTTTTTAAACTGGTATCTGTTTGCAGAGTGTAGTGTTGGAATCCTTAATAAAGCAGGGATGAAGTGCACTATGAACTTGAGGCTGTGCACCCCCACCCATGTTATGCAGCTCTGGGTCCCATGGCCCCAAACCAGTTCAGGATTTATTTATTTTATTTATTTATTTATTTATTTCTCTCTCCACTCCCCACACCCACCTAGCCAGTAGAAGGTATCTAAAATGATGTTGAAATTATGCTGTCTTGCAGAAAATTTCCTGCAGGTGAAATTTTTGTAGTATGAAACGTGATACATCCAGCATGCTCTAGAGTCTGGCAGGGTGGGGGTAATTAAGGGTAAAAAGGCAGCTTGGGACAGTGAAAGGTGGAGGGAGACAAACCTAGTGAAACCTTGTCTGTCCTTCCTACTGGGAACAGCCCTCGCAACGTCCTACCCTTCAAGACCGTGCCAGCTCGCACGCCTTGTCCCCCCCGCCCCGGTGCCAGCCGGCACAGCCAGTACTGTGCCAGGAAATACGTTTGCAGTTCCTGTGGGGGGTCAGTGGTCCAGTGTTCAAGCTTGCACCCCGGCCACATTTTGTTTGGATTTCAGGAGTACAGATCTATCCGCTGTGTTTACTCATTGTGCTACCGTGTTGTCTTTTGTCTGGGTAACTTCTCAGCCTGCTGACCAGTTTCCTGGTCAGCTCTTTGCTTGCTGGGGAAGGCAGGTCCTCCCCAGTCAACGGCCCGCTGGTCGCCTAAGGAAGGACGAAGAAAACCCTACAGGTAGGAGGAATTCCTCTCCGCGGAGCAGGACCTTCGTGTGCTTTACCTCCTGCGGGATGTTCGCTGCCCGGGGCACCCGCTGCGTCCTTTGTGCAGGGATTTGTTCGCATGGGCTGCGATGGCTTTGGGCACAGTCTGCAACTAAGTGAGCAACCCCAGGGGTGTGGCTCCAGACCAACCCCCTTCCCTGCTCCGGCTGCTCGCAAGTGCGCTGGGAGTTTTGTGCAAGAAGACTTAAGAAAACTTCGAGTTAAAAACACTGAATTGAAGCTTTGCCATGGGAAGCTGCATCTGGGCTCATTGAGGTGTTTGCGTTTACAGTATATCAAGACAGCACAAAAAGTTTTAAAGTATACAAGAAGTTAAAACTAATGGATTTCAGTGGAATTACCTGCTTGAAATTAGGCACTGACGTAGTCCCTTGCTGTCTTTGGTTAGTAATGCATTTCAGAGACCTGCAGTGAAAAGTTTGAAAAATGTAACTTTTCCCGCTTCTGTAGCTTTTATTTTAATGTTAAAGCCTGTAGGTTTTGCTGTTCATTGTAGGGATAATGCTTTGGCAGCTTAGTGTGCAGGGATTTTTTAAGCATTTTGATTATCCAATACTACACATGTACTTTATTTTGCATAAAGTTCCACTCTTCTGTGGGGAAAAAAAAATAAGTCACGCTGCTTCAGGGAATTGGTTGATATGCGCATAAAATCAAAATTCCAAAATCTGGATCCATGATTCCTTAGGAAGTCTGAAATACCACAGTGATGTTGCTTGAGAGAGTTAATCCATTAACAGATAGGCTGTGGAAATATAAATACACACACACACACACAACATCACCAGGTGAAATAGATCTGACCCCGAAGCTGCTATGGAACAATTGAAATTTACAGGTGCCACTTTGTGTGTAAAGTCTTGCTGACACACACACTAAATATTTTAAGGTGTGCTATACTCTGTGATATTCACTAATGACTGAGTTAAAGGACAGCTGAATTGAGAGGCAAATCATGTAATTATGATAGAATGACAATTTATAGTAATTTATTGGTTTGATTATTATTCCTCTTTTTTCCCTAGTTGCTACTTAAACTCATTTTCTCATCATTCAGATTTGTAAGTGATCAGCTGTCAAACAGTAATTTTGGAATTCAATTGCACTTTTATTAATAAAATTCAGTGAAATAGCTTATGTAAGACCATATAAATCATCGAATTGCAAATAGCCTATTTTAAAAGCAGCATAGTGCTAAAAGCAGTTATAACATTAATCCATTCACAAAAGTACATTTTAACTTGATAATTCTAAGAGCCCACAATTTAAACAAAGCCAGTTCCATGGCCAGACGTTACATGGGAATAGATTTGATGAAAGCAGAAACATAAACCAGATATTGGATTGTGACATGTGTTGCACAGCTGATCCTCACTGGTTCCTATTTGGATCTTCGAAATCAAAATGCAGGTCATGGAAAACATGTAACTGTAGCAAAATTTTAGGACTGCTGCTGCCAGTTACTCCTGTGCAGATGACTCAGTAAGGAAAAGGGAATGGATGCAGGCAGTGGTTTTGGCTGTGTTTGCTGCCTCAGGAAGTCCCCTTTAGGGACACTGGAATTCTGGGTTTTCCAGGGGATTATTGTTGAGCCTGGGTAAGAGAAGGCTCTGTGAAGAACTTAATGCAGCCTTTCAATATATAAAGGTGGCTTAAGAGAAAGACAGAGAGAGACTTTTTACCAGGGCCTGTAGTGACAGAACAAGGGGAAATAGATTTAAATTGGAAAGATGTAGGTTTAGATTGGATATAAGGAAGAAATTCTTTTCCATGTGGGCGGTGAGACACTTCCCCATCCCTGGAAGCATTCAAGGCCAGGTTGGATGGGCCTTTGAGTAACTTGATCGAGTGAAAGATGTCCCTGCCTGTGGCAGAGGGGTTGGACTAGACAATCTTTGAAGATGCCTTCCAACCAAACCATTCTGAGATTCTATGATGATAATCTGGTGGCTATAGCTGTCTCTGAGTCTCCATGTATGTCTTTTTTTCCTCTACACTAATCCAGTCCTCACCTTTAGCAGCCTCTCCTATATTTTTCTGTGCCAGTCAATGTCAGCTTTTCTCCTCTCCTAGCTAACTAGCCATTTTGATTCCTGTTCCTACTTACTTTCCTGTTTTTCCCAGCCTGTTAACCTCAGTCTCAGTCTTTCCCTTTTCTATCCAGATACTTTCACTCCCTGATGTATTGCCATGGTTGCTTATGTCTTCGTACTCATCTCCTGTAAAATCAAAATCAGTCTTGTAATAGGGAGGAGAGTCGTGGCAGTTAAGGAAACGT
The DNA here is from genome assembly GCF_000687185.1 of Egretta garzetta. Lineage (NCBI taxonomy): Eukaryota > Metazoa > Chordata > Aves > Pelecaniformes > Ardeidae > Egretta > Egretta garzetta. The sequence goes on from NW_009260066.1 coordinate 507,235, forward strand.
GTGGTTGCTCTGTATTTGGGATGTCAGTCTGCTATGACTCTCCAGCTGTAGACATGTCAACTGTTTAGCCATTTTGGTCTCTGCATACTCCAGCATAACACAGGTGTGATGCCTGCAGGAATTGAGGCAGGACAGAACATGATCAGTTGATCCAAGTCTTCCGAAAATTCAGCTGGAGAACTTGGTCCTTGTCATGCATGTCATGTGTTAGATGACTTTTTTTCTCTTCCTCTCAGAGGCTTTATTAATTAGGAGTATTTACAGGTATATCTGTATATTCGTTTATCCAAATTTTACTTTGATTGCCTCCTCCAGATTCACTGAACTCTGTGGCTAACGTATGTCCCAGAAATGCAGTTTGAAGTAAACTTCTATTAAGGGAAATTTCTCTCCAAAGAAATGAAGTTTGGCAAAATTTATCAGCAACCAAAAATAGGTTTGTATGAGAAGAAGAGTAAAGAAATTTTGTCTAAGAAGTGTAGCTGGAGGGTGGTTATCAGTCCTTATCCCATGAGCCTTGTGTATTTGTATGCATTTGGATGGCAAAGACAGGTGTTGTTTTTTTCAGAGAGCTGCAGGGAAGGGGAGCTCAAAGACACGATGGGGCTATGCTAGATGGCAGCCAGCTTCACGGCGATGAACCATGGCAGCTACGGCAGTATTTGCTGCCTTGCTTCCTCTTCTAGCTGGGAGCTGGCTTACACAGTTGCCCCTAAAGCAGAACAGGCATGTATTAGTTGTCATCTGACAAAGCATATCTGCGTACCAGCATTAGGCCGGCTTGAGATGCAGCTGACCATCTGGACCCTGAATTTCTAAAGGATTCTTTCCAAATCAGGCTTAGCATTCCTCTATGCTCCGTATTCATCTGGTTTTAATTCTGTTTCTTGGGAAATATGTTGTTGATATGTACAGGGCAGATTCTGTACAGCAGGAAAATTTTTCACCTTTAATACAAAGCTATTTTAGAGAGCAAATTAGTATTATTTTGAATCTAAGTATTGTTTCTAAGATTTGCTAGAGAAGTTCAAATAAAACCATGGTTCTTCCAACTCAGCTGTGATTGAAAAGCATTTTTAAAAGCTTTGCACAAGCTTTTCGGAGGAAATGGAAGATTAAAATTCAGGTTTACAGCTTTAATTTCTCACAAGAAATTTTTTAAGGCAGTTTTGCAAATGTTATGTATATGGTTGTTACATCAGTTATGTAAATGTTAGGTACCGTTAGTTTGATGTTTGAATTAGTTTTGTTAAAAAACCACTAAGAAAAATCCAAGATAATACATTCTATTTATTTTCTGCTTCAGGGGTGAAAGGAAACTGTATAGATAGTTTGGTTAAATGAAGACAGATTTACAAAGAGAGTTCCCTAGATCCAGCCTCTCCTTTCCAAGGGAAAAGTCAGGAATGAATCTTCCTGTTGAAATGCCCATCAGAGGTGCTGAAAGATGTATTTAAAGTGTATAAAGTTCTTTCAGCTGCTTAAGAGAATATCTGTTTTTATCTGTTGAACAAGTGACCAATGCTTCTGACAATAGGAAGCTGTATGTGCAACTCAAAATCGGAAAAAAAACCTATCATATTCTGTACCTAGCAGTCTTCTGTTTCCTTTCAATTACAGTAGAGAACCACAGAGTAGTTGAGGCTGGACAGCACTTCTGGAGATCATTTAGTCCAACCCCTTGCTCCAAGCAGGGTCACCTAGACTAGATTGCCCAGGACCATGCCCAGTCACATAGCTCCTGTGATGCTTTTGAGTACTTTATTTAGTTTCTTTTGCTATTCTTCTATTATCAAAATATTTTTGCCATTCAAGTCAAGCAACATATGAAAGTGCTGATCATAATCTCTTTGCCCAGATTTTCCTTTGGTTGAAAATTATTTTTCCAGAGGATTTTCCTCTAAAAATGTTGTCCTTCTTCCACACAAGGAACACAAAAAGTTCTCAGGCTATGAAAGCAGGAAAGTTTGAAAATTCTATTAGAAGAAAATTTGGAAAAACAGGAGTGCCTCGGGGCTCACCCAGTTATCAAAAACACACTGTCTACAAAATAAACAAGGTGATTTACAACAAGTAGCAGAGGGTCTTGACTCAGGCCAGCAAAAACTGGGGCTAACAGGAAAGAAAAAGAACGTGTATCCAAGTTTATCCCCAAACAGTTTGTAGATTAAAGGTTATTTTGGTTAAGGCATGTGCCTGTAGAAGGAGCAGACTTGCTATTTGTTGACAAAAAGATAAAAGCCTTGCAGAGCTTCGTATGTATTTCTGTAGTGAAAATACACATTGCCATATTGAGAAGAATGCAGTGGTAAATACTTGGATATTTACCTATGGTGGAGTGTGAGTACTGCCTACCCTACTTTGTTCTTTACTTGCATTCTTCTTCCTTTATTGAATGTTTGTGTATTGCACAGATGTTGGCATTTCTAACTTTCAGATTAATCTCAATGCGCCCTTTGTCTAGATATTTGACTATGCAAAAGAATGGGGATCTAAAGGTAGGAATGCATGGAATAAATCTCTTGTACAGCAGCAAGTTAATGTAAATATATTAAAATATTCTTTATGTGATTACATTTACAGTTACAGGTATTTAGAATCTGCTGTAGAGTAAAACAGAAAATCAAATGAAGGACTTTACTGAGCACCATGATCTTTCCAGGTGTCTTTGTCGTGCAAAGAACTCAATTGTTGGGAACAAATCAATGTCCTGCAGGAATAAAAAAAAATGCCAGCTATCATTGGGTAGTCTCCTCCAAAGCCCATGAGTTAATCCATAAACACTTGGCACTGTCTGTGCCCTAGCTTTGTTTTGCCAGAATGTTTTACAGCCATTTTTTCTTTTATGTGAGGCCACTTCTCCCACTGCCGAAGTGTCTCAGAGGGCTTGCTGTAGTGTTGTTGTGGTAATAGATAGGATTGCTTTTGTGCTTAGATGGCTGATGTTACCCTCAGCAGAACAGACTTGACAACCTCTCTGGGCTCAGTCACCATCACTGTAATGAAGTGTTTCCTGATGTTCAGGAGGAACCACCTGTGTTTCAGTTTGTGCCCATTGCCTTTTGTCCTGCCACTGGAAAGAGCCTGGGTCTATCCTCTTTGCACCCTCCCATCATGTATTTGTACCCCTTGATGAACCTCTCCCAAGCCTTTTCCTCTCCAGGCTAAACAGTCCCAGATCTCTCAGCCTGCCCTCCTCCTGTGGCAGGTGATCCAGGCCATGAGCCCCTGTTACAGCAAGAGCATGTTTCTGGCCCGTGTTCAAGTTGGGTGGGTGTCCTCCAGGACCCCCAGGGCCTTTTCTGCAGAGCTGAGAGGGCTCAGCTGCAGCAATGCTGCCCATGGGCTTGCAGGCTGCAGGGGGTCAACTGCCTGCAAGGCTGGGGGAGTCCTTGCAGGGTGTAGGGCATTTTGGGGGTGCCCCAACATTGCAAGGAGATGCTGTTCAGGAGCTAAAGCACACGTGTAAGAATCCTCATGGGCTGTCTCAGGGAAGGTGCCATGCTGGGGGAATGGGATGGGGCCTACTGGATGGGGGAGGAAGCATGGGCTCAGCCACTGCTCCGCCTGCCAGCCTGTCTCAGGGGGCTCAGTGTGGTGCCGTCACACGAATAGGATTGCTTCTCTCCAGCTCAGTAAAATCACCATAAGGACCAGTGCTCCAGTTTAGCCAAGGGTGCCGGCTTGTTTGGAAGCCTATTCCCTTTTGGGGACAGGTTGATCAGCTGATCAAATGCCCCTTTTTTAAAATAAAGTATTTCTGACCACCATTGGCACCTGCTTTGTCAAGTTAGAAACTTAGTTTTATTTTAAAACAATGATCCCGGAATAGAATATGTTGGAAGGGTTCCCTGGAGGTCCCCTTGTCCCCCTCCCCTGCTCAGGCTGGGTGAGGTAGAGCAGGTTACTCAGGAGGACCCAGCAAGGACAGGGCTATCATGGCACCAGGACTAGCAGGTCTCCAGGACCTGCAGCCCAGCTGCCGGTTAGAGGGTTTGGACAAGCCTGCTCTGGTGCTTGGAGGCATCTGGATGTTGGTTGGAGCCTCCTTTCGGAGAGCTGGATGCGCAGAGGCTGCAACGCCACCATGCTGATGTGGAGGATGGGCTGTGAGGCTGGGTGCTCCCCTACCAGGTGGAGGTGCTGGAGGACCTGGAGCTGCATAGTCCCATGCCACTCGGTCCCTCCCCGCTGGCCCCCTTCTCCCAACAGTGGGGCCAGTGCCCAGTGCCAGTGGTAGCAGGGCTGGAGGGATCTGCTGGGCACCTGCTCCCAGGCTGCCATCCTCTGCCAGGGAGCTTACCATGTAGTCTTGGTAGCCTGACTCTCTCCTGCCCAAGAGAGACCTGCAAAGGGCCTGAGCTTTTCTGGTGCCAGCAGCGCAAAAGCAAAGAAAGCCTAATAGGGCAGTGGAAGAGGGGAGCGAAGGGCCTCCCTGGGGGTCTCCTTGCGAGCTGGGGAGTGGCCAACGAGTCTTGAGTGCTGCTTCCACACCTGCCTTCCATTCTGAGCCCCCCCAGACAGAGAGCACAACTTGAGGCAGCACAGGGTACCTGCCAGAGGCAGTCAGGGAAGGGGGAAGGGAAGGGAAGGGAAGAACTGAGTGGGGACATCATGGGTGCCAAGGGTGCCAGCACCCTCCTCGTGCCCACACATCTGGGGTGGCCACCGTGCAGGACCCACAGCCCTGGACAACCAAGGCTCTGCCTAAATGTGGCACTCCCCATGTAGGTCCACAGTTGTGCCACAGCCTGAACGTGGTGCGCATGCGCCCGCCAGAGCTCTGGAACAAATGCAGCAGGACAGACCCTGTGGGTGCTCAGGAGCAGAGAGGTTGACGCTGTCACAGATGCTCCTCAGAGATATCACAGGGTTCTCCAGGGCTGCCAGCCAGCCTCTGCCCAAGTGAGGATAGAAGATGCCTAAGGGTGAAAGCCCCTGCTTGAGAGGATGTTGGCCGTCTTCTTAGTGACCTTGTGGGGATGGTTTAACCTCAGGGCAAGTCCCGTGGTGAGAGGCTGGTGCCCACACGCACAAAGAGCAGCAGAGCAATGCAGGCAGGGAACCCTGGTGACCTCCTCAGTGCCAATGGAGTGCCCTGACTCAACCCCTCTGAAGTAAGCCACAGGAGGAGTCGCCAGTGGGCTCCATTGGGAAAGCCCCAGAATGGTTGAGGTTGAAAGGAATCTCTGGAAGTCATCTTGTGCAACCCTCTGGCTCAGGCAGGGCTTCCTAAAGCAGGTTGCCCAGGGACCATGTCCAGAGGGTTTCCGAGTACATCCAAGGAAGGAGACACCACAACCTCCCTGAGCAACCTGTTCCAGTGCTTGGTCACCCTCACAGTAAAACAAGTTTTTCCTGATGTTCAGAGGGAACCACTTGTATTTCAGTTTGTGGCCATTGCCTCTTCTCTTGTCTCTGGGTGACACTGGGAAGAGCTTCTCCAGGCTGAACAGTCCCACCTTTCTCAGCTTTTCCTCCTATGTGGGATGCTACAGTCCATTCATCATCTTACTGGCAACTCTTTCCAGTATTTCCTCGAGGTTTTTTTTCCAAGGCATTTGGCAAGGGTTTTGTCAAATCTCAAATAGTTGGAACAATAAGGGAAATAAAAATTTGACCTCACTACCTAATAAAATTTTTCATAGGAAGGAAGTGGAATAATTATGTAAATTTTCTGAATGGTGTGTCTAGGATAACACTATTAAACAAGCACTGATGTTTCAGGCTGTGATTTTAATTGGAATCATTAGTTCTTCCTCTTCTTTCCTCATGCCTTCCAGACCTCACCATTACACATTCAGGAAAGTATCCTTTTTTTAGCCTGTGACAGAGGTAGGCCTCAAACTGTTTTTATTAAATTATTTAAAGAGTCACAACCTACAGGATGCAATAAAGAGCTATGTATTGTTGTGTTCCAGTGTAACTCTTACTGCTTCCTGTGACTCCTCTTGAAGTGTGAAACTATCTCAGCTGGTATTTATTTAGCAGCAAAAGCACCTGTAGAAATGAAACCAGGGTCTAGAATAACTGAGAATTATAAGAGCATTTTCCTTTGGGTGGCAGATTCCATCAGGGCCAAAATTAATTTGAAGTTTATATACAGGGTGTCCTTGTGAATGAATTCTCAATAATACGCTTCATAAATATCTATAAATGTATCTTAATGATTTTTGGCTATAGTTAACAATGTTGATTCTGGTTGTGGTTTATTGTTTTGTTGGTTTGGTTTTTTTTCTTTTCCATTTTGCTCGTCTGCTTCAAGAAAGAAAGTCAGACAGGGTTTTCCCCTTTTCTCCCGGGTCCAGCTGAGACCCCCTCTCACTAACTGAGGAGGATGCTTTGTGTAAAAGAGATATGTCAGAAAGAGAAGAGCATATTTGCCTTTTTTTATTAGTGGAATATTTCTGAAAAATACAGGAGCCTTTGGCTTGGGGGAAACTTGTTTGAGAAGAATGTCCTGGTTTGTGAGGTTACTTGGTGCTAATCATTGCAACAAAAGTAAGACTATTTGTAGGAAAACTTCATGACATTTAAATGAGTAAAATTCAGGTCTCAGTGGGAATCCCAGGTACCCCTCTTGAGAGTTTGTCCTCAAAATTGTCAAGCATAGGTTTTTCTGCCTGGCAGGTACAGGACTCAAGATCTTTCAGGTCTTGATAAATGCATTGAATGGGGTTGAGTGGGGTAATCAGCTAAAGCAAAGGGATTTGCCAGGAACTATAGTACTCTAGCAGTTCTACACATTTCTTCATCTCTGCATGATTGCTTCACTTGGTATGAAGAAGCTTCCAAAGTCACTGAAGTGCTCTCAGGACTAATAATTTTTTTCTGCTACTGCCTTTACTTAAAATGCACTGAGGAGAAAAAACAGTTAAAGCATTTGCTTGACAGAATCCCTAGTTTCTACTTCTTTACAAGGACTGCCTAGGTATTTAGACTCGTGTTTTGATGTTACTGCACCCCTAACTCATTCTTTGATACAACATGTCTGAAATTCATCCTTGGTGAATTTCCTAATTTCACGGTGTAACATGGCCTTGAAGGCACCTCTCATACCACAGGCTGAAGAGTGGTGTGAAAGCTTGACAAAGTGTGTGATATGTTACCAGTGGGTGAAGAGCTAATGCTACAAGATGGAAAATGAAATAAATGTATTCTGTGGTGAGGTCAGCTCCTTAAAATGAAGAACAGTCTTTTTGTGATGGCCATGTGCTAGGCTGTGTTTGGAAATCCTGCATTTCAGGGATAAAAAGTAACTGACAGTGCATGATGGAAATGTGACTATAAAGATGTGATTCACCTGTTGACTGAGAACTGAATGTGGGTTTTGGGCTTCTGTGAAACACAACTAAAATGGGAGTAGATCCAGAAAGGAGAGCGATAGTCTGTTTCTGAGAAGAGAATGGGATTACTGTGACTACATACAGCAGCACTGTATGTTGTAGGTATGTTGTAAACATGCCATAGGTATGCTCATGGGGGTGTCTTCTGATGCCATCTCTAAAGATTGTGTACAAGTAACTGTGGTAAATAGCCAAAGGTGAGAACTGCAAGGTAGCGCTGCAGAGAGATCCACAAGGATGTGTCAGTCATGGCCTAAATAAATCTTGCAAGTAACAATGTAAATCTGGTAGTTGATAATATCCAATACAATACATTCAAACTGGTTTAGAGCATTTGTGAAGATGAAAGACACAGCATAGGGAACTCTAGGGATGCCTAGCCTGTAAGCAGAAGTTAATGATATGGGGAAAATTTTCAGAAAACAAACAGTCAGTAAGCAAGAAACTGGGTACGACTTTCCAGAATGCAGAAAGAAGCCTGCAAATGCAATTCAGGCTTTAAGCAGTGTGCCTAGAGGTATGGTATGATGAGCTGAGAGGAAATAACTCCTTTAAATATGCCCCTGATGTAAAAAACCTTTATTTATTTGCTTACTTTTTTTTTTCCTTTTTTGACCAGTTCAGTGTGAGAAAATTAGAGGATGCAGAGAGTGAAAACAAAAATAGTCTTAAACTAATTGCAAGCTAGAAATCAAAGATGACTCATAAGCTAATGGAGGCAATTTGCTTGTAATTTTCAACACTTTTAAAGAAGGAAGGACATTTGCACTGAAACATAGCTGTGGATTTTGTTGACCAAAAATGAGGATGAGGAGCTCTGAGCAGTGGGAACTTGTGAGTTACTGTGCACAGTCTCTGTTCTCTGACTTTGCATTTCTTAGTTTAGCTACACTTCGTCCAGGAAATTTTATTATGAGGGGGGATGCCTGCCAAGATAGTACCATGTAGGGTTAGACAAGAGAGCCTGGTATATAAAGCTGCTCTTTGTTTGTGTTCACTAATGTTTCATGTTGATTTATTTTCTCAGATGGGGAAGTTTTCTAAACTTGGCTTTAGCTAAGTACCGAAGGGTGACTTCAAGTGCCTAAACATGGGCACCCACATAAGAAAATTTTAGGATATCTTTTGGGCACTTTAAGGTATGTGAAGATTGAAACTATGTAAGGAATTTATGCTCCTGTTTGCTTGGAAAAACCTATTAGTTGCCTTTGTACACAGTTAGGGACCTAGCTAAACTTTAAATGTGTTTTTATTACAAGCAGCATAATGGTTATGTATGTTGGAAAAAGACATGCAAGAAGCTAGCTGGGAAAGGTACACTTAAATTGAAGATATTTATCTTCCTGGCAATTCAAGGTTTTTGTTATGCATCTTTCACAGGAAAATCCCTGAAATTTATTAATAATGCATCTTCAAGTGTGTCTGGCTTAGCTGGCATTGTTCACTGACTTTTAGTGTAACAGACATGAAGAACAGTTCAAGTAAACTTTGCAATCTGCAGACAAAATTTGAAAAATACTATTTTCATGTGGTATCCTTCACGTTCATTAGCTATATATTAAAATGGAGTGCAAATATCAATAACAAAATAATTTCTAACATATGGCTGCCAAAATTACACTTACTCTTATGCCTTGCCTTACAGTAACTTAAAATTGCTATTTTTCAGGGAATGTGGTCAGGCTGTATATAACCAAGTATGACCAATCTCATTAATTGATAGAAAGTATCTTCTAGCCAACAAAGTGTAATCTTATATTGTCAGTAGAAAATTAAAAATTAAGCCACTGTTAAGAGGAAAAATAACATGAAAAAAAGTTAAAGAAAAATGAAATCTTTCTGAATGGAAGAGATCTACATTTATGACATAATCAACGAAAATAAGACTGTTCACTTATAAGGTTTCCTTCATTTAAAGTTGCCTTGTGACTTGCAAGCAACTCATCTTCTTTAAGTGCCCTGTTCATATACCTATTTTATTAGTCCTAAGCTAACAAGCCAATTTGAGGTACCTCATGGCTAAATTATTTGCCTAAGTTAACAAGTTAACTCTGATTTATATAATTACCACTGAATGTATATTTTAGGCTTCTTGAGATTGTCTAGCAAAACAGTACTTGAGCCCCTTTGTATATTTGTGTTGGCATCTGAGGCAAGGACACCATATGGCATTAGGGTTCAGCCTGGTTTCTCTCACTTCCTCCATACCAAGAGTGCAGGTCTTCCCTTTGCTCCCAGGTACAGCTGGGCATATGACTGGTAGCACAGCTGAAAGGTTCCCCCTTCTGCTTTAGGGGAAACATATGGTAATGTGACAACACCCACAGGTTAAGGTGGAGTAAATGAGATTGGTTATATTGAAAACCAGTGGTAGAGATAAATCTGTGGTACAAACTTGATGCCCATAAGAGTGCAACAGTTTAAAATGATAAAGTGAGAGTAAATGCAATCTTCTGGTGCAATGTAGAAATGCAGAAAAGTAGAAATCTGCATTTCTAATCTTGGATACTAGCAAGTTTTTTCTCTCGTGTCAACATTGCTTGTGTCAGTAGTGTCCTTATTCACTGTAAAATGGGCCAGGAAAAGATTTCAGATGCTTTGTCAGTCTGGTGTTAGAAATATGTTTATTTACTTTTAGTAACTCTCCTAAGAGTAGTTTTGATCCTTATGACTTAAAATACGTCATGGTTAGGGGTTTTGTACTTGTCTGTCTGGAAAGTCCAGTGCAGACTGTACATGGCATTTGCAGGCATCTGATAAGAACCAAGGGAGATGCAGGACAGAAGACTGCTTTATTTAGAAGCTGTACATAAAAGGAAATGCCCTAAGAAAGTTGCTTAGCTGGAACAAGATTTGTAAGGGGAAACACATTAGCTCATTTAAACAAAAGCACAAACCTTGACAATATATATATGTACATACAGACATAGAAGCATAATTTTTAATAATGATCTCTCACAATTGCCTATTTAAGAACTTGTATAAACTCATTTTTTTGCTTTAAACAACGCCTTTTCAGAAGCTAAGGTTTAGTAGTCACACTTACAAATATAATTGTGAATATCTTTGATATCGGTATAACCGCATCCAGTATTAGTGGGTAAAACCAGGTTTCTGTTTTAATTTGAACTGATTTACGTGAAGTGGCATGGCCCGTGTGTATGGGTGGGAATGCAATAATGAAAGTTCCTGCTTCAATGTGATGGTGGTTTTGGGGAGTTTCTGGCTTTCAAGTCCAGTGTTCTCTTGGCCATAATGCAGACTCCTGCAGTGGAAGCTGCAGACACCGAATCTGTCTTTCCAAAGGGGCTGAAGAAAAGGCTTTTTGCTGTCCTTCTCAGTGCAGAATTGCATTTTGGTTTTGTTACTGTCAGTTTCCAAGGCTTTTGTTCCATGGTAGTAAAACAAGTCCTGGACAAATTTTGTCTGGGTCTGTGTTTGACCCCTCTGCATGAGCTGATTAGTTCTTGCCCTATTAGGCAGAGTTCAGGCAGAACTGCATTCTCTTTCTCAGAACATCATTAGCCATCTCTCTGGAAGGTCATGAGATTCATGAAGATGGTCATGACATTCTTCTGTCCACCCCCACAGTGTCCAGTAGGTAGTAAGGAGCTGCGAAGTACGACAAATGATATATATCTTAAAGCAAAGCAGCTGTTCAGCTTCCTCCTTCCCCCTCACTGTGCAGCTCTGGGAGTGCGGCATTCCCACCGCTATATTCCCACACTTCAATTTTCAGTATCATCCTGACCTGCAGTCCTCTCTTCTAAGGATTGGGTTTTACTGTTTATTTCATGTTTTTCTGAGGAAAAACATCAGCCGATGCCCTACTTCAAGAACAGGCAAGAAGGGCAGTTGCCTCCCTTTTCCATGATGAGAGCAGGCACGTGATGGACATGGAAAGCAAGCTGTAGTTCTCCAAAGCGTAATCATGCAGTTAATGTATTCCAGGCTAGCAGGAGACAAGCTGACCCTACTTTGAGAGCCTCCGAGACACCGTAGCACATTAGCATGCCGCTGTTGGCAAGCGTCAGGTGGATTTTACCAGCTTAGGCACTGTCCTTTGGAGCACATGCAGCTACCTGTTGTCAAAGCTGTTGGCACAGCCCCTGTCATGGGGAGCAGAGCACAAGTTAACATAGAGTGATTTGTAACTCCTCGTGGTAAACAGATGCCCATCATTCCTCCAGAGCCTTACTTAGGAAAAAAGTAATTATCTAGCTGCCCTTGTTGTGAAAAAGCGTTCAGAAACAAGGGCTGTGTAATTAACACAGAGATGTTTACAGGAGTCCACAAGGAATATGTAGCAGGATACTGTGATCTGTTTGGCCATAAATATTGAACATCCCAAACCATCGGGTGATTTGAGCACGTATTCCTTGTTTCCCATTTCCCCCACCCCATGTTGGTATTCCTTTTATCCTTCCAAGGACAAATTATAGGGAGCAGATAGCATATAGTTTATCCTGATGTATTTATAAAGCAAGTGCTCTTTGCTTCAGAAATTACAGGGAAAGCGTAGCAATAGGTAGTGGTCTATTTAAGCATAGAAGTCCAGCATGGCTTCATTTTGCACTGCTGTAACCAGCACATTTACTATTAAGCCTGTTTGGAGTATTGCTTTGTAACACTGTGTACACAAGCTCAGTTTGACTACAGGATCTGGGCAACCCAGTGAATCATTTATTTGCCATTTCTGGTCTCAGTTTTCTCTGTATGCTGGAGTGTTCCTGGAGATTTGGCTCCATGGTTTTTTGCAAGTCCTCTCTACCAAGGCTTTTCTTGGCTGCTCCTTTGGCTCTTTCCTGTGTGCTAGCTTTCTTTCAGCTTCACTGGGAGTCAAAGCTCCTGCTTACTAAAAATCATGTGCCTCTATACCTTCCTGATTTTCTCCAGTATTTTAGCCTTTAAAAGCCTCTTCTGTTAGCTGGATTCTTTCTTTTCCATTTGGGAATTTTCCATTCCTGTGACCCTGCTGCTTTTCTTCCTACCAACAAAATAGGGCAGAACGGGTTTCACCAAGATTAGACTTACATTTTACTTTAGGCCAAGACTGTTTGTGTGCTAAGAGTCTTTAACAATTGCCTTATTTGGAGTAGATATGCATAGACTAGCATCCTTGTCTCCTCAATTCCAGGAACATTTCTGGGAAAACACAGTCTTGAGAACAAGTAGGTAGAAATTACTGAGAATCATTACATGAAGTCATCACTTTTTCATAGATTCAATTCACATATTCCCATGCTTTTTGCATGTTTTTCTGTTCAAGGAATTAAATTCAAATAAACCAGCATTCTCTAGAAGCATTAAATGTTGCAAGAGTGAGCCACTGTAAAGAAATCTAAGCAAAAGTAAAACAATTGTCTTGTATATGCGTAAGTAAACTGTGGCATTTTGCTTCAGCAACTCACGTGAGCCAGAGTTGGTTTAGGTGTTCTAGGTAAGGATTATGTTGCTGTCTTCAGTCTGACCTGTGGTAGCCACCCCTAGGTGGCTTTGGGAATGAATGCAAGTGAGCAGTAGTGTTTAGTAGCCTTCCTTCTAATTTTTGCCATTGCTTGTTAAAACAGCATTAGATGTCTGTTTCTTTTCCATTCTCTGGAGAGCAAGGGGACATCCTTATTGCTTGGTCTACTGTTATGGGCATAATATTTGCAGCTTCCCTCAGCACTGTATTTTGGCACAATAAGGACTTGAACTGGGTGGGATCTTGGTTTATATCTGAAAATCCACAGTTAGAAAAAAAATTATATCTGTCCCAGACTCTAATGAAAACAATACATTTCAGTGTTCTCCATGAAACAAACTCTGGAAACTCATTTCAGTTGACATGAGATGTTTTGTTTCCATTTTGATGGTAATTCTGTGTTCCCTAGAACTAAAACACAAAAAGAGTTCTATTGAAATGGCAGATAGAAATGTTCCTTTTTTAAAAAGGTCAAAGCAATTCTTCAGCTATATCAAAATGTTTTTTATCTCCGTAAGTGCCTTTTTGAAGCAAACTTACTTTGAAATGAATAAATTTCCACATAGCCATTTTTCCTTGATGAAATACCTCACTGGAAAATTTTTAACTGTCTTTAGCTAGTACCTGGAGAAGTGCCCCAGCAGTGGCTCATACTTCTCAGGTCTCTGAATGAAAGCTGTTTTCAGGTGTCCCCACATTCTCCTCAGGTTTGCACTCCTGGATCTTCCAATGGTGAGAATAAAACTTTTTTTTCTTTGGGTTCAGATTTTGATGTAGTCATATCTCGTGTTGCCAACAGTTGGGGCTGAGACCTACAAGGACCCCAGGTGGGGTGTCCTCTGCCCAAAGCAGCCATGGATCTGTGTCAGACAAGCACAACCATAGGCCATGTGGACAACCAAGAAATTTTCTGTACAGCAGCAAACACAGCCAAAATTTGAGAAACAAGGTTGGAGGGATCTCACAGCATTTTGAGGAAGTACAGAAGAAAAGCCAAGAATGACTGTTAAGGCTGGTGCTAAAGCAGAAAAACGGCTTAGCCCCATGCACAAGAGAAAGGGGAGGAGTTAATTTGTAAATGGGGTGCCCATAAGAAGGGTTTGTAGTGAAATTCGCCATCTGAGCTGAGGATTTGAGGCACATTCTGCAGAAGCAAGGAAACTGAGGCATGACAGCATGCAGTTTGGAAAGGTACTGTGATTCTTGATATCAAAGTGGAAGTACACAGCACGAAATGCAGGGGGGAAAGAATAGTAAAATGGAACTGAGAGTAGATATATGAAGATTCTGGAAAAGAGAAAAGGACAGGATTTTTCCTAATAGTCATGACATTAAGAGGTCAAGAAACTCTAGAAGAAACATAGTGATCTTACCATACTATTGCTAGGCTGGAATGCCAGGCCTGCAGGTCTCTCACTCCCTTATTTCCAAGTGATTGATTCTAATTCTTTTGATCAGCTGGAGTATCTCCACTAGATGATTCAATTTGCCATAGTATAATAGTAGAAGTAATAACTGTATCTATAAATATTTCTCATATTTAATTGAATTTGGAAATTATGGACATGGCTCTTTAGAACTTTAAATTGGTAGTTTTAAAATGTAGCTGCAGATGTAACCTTAAATGTCTGGTTTGAAATTGCTTCATTATAGAACTGAAAGGAACACACAGGGAAATGGCAGATGAAATTAATGCATATGAACAATCACCCCCACACATACTGATTCCCTATTTTAATTTCATTTTCCCTATGTGCTGATGAGGTAGTTACTTTGTTTTGATGATCTTTGAAAGCTCATTAAGAACACTCATTAAGCTTCACAATACAGAGTGAAGTATAGCTGCTGCTGTTACATACAGGGTACAGTTCAATAACCTTTTCAGATGACAACAATTTGGTGGCAATCAGAAATACTACCCCAGAGACTGAGTTACCAAAACATGGTGTAGATAAAAACAACAGAGGGATGTTTGGTGTCAGGCTGATGTATTGTCTAGGCTGGCAAGACTATCATATTTTAAGATGTTGAGAGTTAAACTTTGTCACAAAGGAATTGGAAACCAAATGAAATGTACTGACATTTCAGCTGTACTTGTGCAGATTGGTTATGCATTTATTCTTTAGCAAGGTCTACATTTTTTTTTAACTACGTTGTTTTCTGTCCCCTCCTTCTCTCTCCTGGGAGGAAATCTTTCAGGCCCTTCTCTAATCTCTGCCCAGATTTCCTGAATTTCTAGTAATTTATGCCACATCACTGCTGCCAACCTCCTCAGATCCTTCTGAGAGACTTGGGGTCTGTTGCATGGGACTGAAAATGTCTGCCTGGGGATAAAACATTGCATTTCAATACATGACAGCTCATAAAGCACTTGGAAAACAACAGGAGTAGGAGTTCACAAACCAGCTTCAGCTCTGCTAAGGGGTGAAGCTCGTATGAAATTCTCTTAGAGTGAATTCCCTTGTTCCTCTGTGGAGGAAAAGTGTGCTTATCCCTACATAAGCAATGTAGAACTTCCCATAAAATATTAGCTGAGAATTATCATCTGCAAGTTTTCTTGCCCACAACAGACCCTTTCGTGTTTGCTTAATCTTGTCTCCCAGTGCTTTGCTACCACTTGCTCACAAGGCGTCTCTTTCCCATGATGTTCACTCTGCTGTGG
Organism: Egretta garzetta; assembly: GCF_000687185.1. NCBI lineage: Eukaryota > Metazoa > Chordata > Aves > Pelecaniformes > Ardeidae > Egretta > Egretta garzetta. Next base: position 522,710 of record NW_009260066.1, read on the forward strand.
GAAATGTCCTTTTGGTAGCTTCTATCCTTTTTTGGCTCATTCTGCAACTATGATGGTTCCTGTCTCTGCCATCTTTTCCCCTCCCTGCTCCCTCCCTCCCCCGAATGTGCTCAACAGCTGTTTGCTTTCTGTATTGCACATTTGGTTCTCTGACTCAGGTAAAAATAAAAAAACTTGCCACGGATGAGTGAAGCAAAGCTGAGAAGTCTCTCAAAATTATTGCTGCTTAAATGCTGCTTGCTTCGTTGTACCTGTCTCATCTGGTGGGTGTGATGAGCCTTGGTAAGTTTTTGAAGGGCCCATGGAGGTTTGGGCAGCCCAGTGACCGGATGAGGAAGTCAGGAGGCAAAGGCGTTGGGACATGCTGTCTATTGTAGCCTAGAGGGACTCAGCGGGAGATCGTTCAGTTACTGTCTTTGGGCTGGGCAAGGAAGAAGGAAGTGCCTTCCTGCATTTTCAACCCTGGGTTGTGAGAACAGGGAATGGAGTAAAATGGGGCCTCAAACACGGATGAGGCGAGTCCCGCTCAGTGTCAGCGGCGCACAGGGTTTGCTGAGAGTCTTCTGGCTAAACTGTGAGAAATCCCCCTTTCTGGTGGTAATGAATAGAAGCTTAAGTCTTTCTCCCTCATTTAGCCTATTCTGTTAACTGGGGCAGGTATGTCTCACAGAGTTGTCGCTGGGGATAGCTTTCAGCTTTGAGCCAGCAGCGCTCGGAGCATGAGGGCGAGTGAGTCACCCAAGGAAGAGGGAGCTGTGGCAGAGCCCAGCTTGAGTGGTGTAGGAAGACATCACCACAGGGGACCTGTACCTGAAGGGAGGGAATAGTTTCCTCAGCTTTAACTAGAAGACTAGCCAGACTAGCGGCGTGATGCTGCAAACATTGTTTTGAATATTATCAGACATTATCCAAGGGTACAGTGAATGAAAGATTCCTGTATTGTTGTGAATCAGTGAATTAGAAAAAAACAATTATTTGGATTTCTTTGCAAGTATAATATTGATATGTAGCTGGTGCTAATTCCTTTTTCAATTTGGACTAATAGGCATTTAACTTTTTAAAAAATGTAATCAGCCCCAGTTATAATGAAACTAACTTTTCCTAATTGTCTAAAGAAATTTAAAATTTTGGGTAGTCAGCATGGCTTTTGAGGGGAATGAGAGATCATCAGAGTAACTTAAATTAGAAGTGCAGTGGGGAAAATGAAAGCTTTCTACCTTACAGAGAATTCCAGTATTCAATGTGTTTATTAGTTGGGAATACTCTGTTTCAGCTTCAGAACAATTCAAGTTTTTAATATTGGATCAATTCTATATTAAACCAGATTTTCCTGGATGTTTGAATTATTGTTTGGGTTTCTAGTTATTACAGTCCATCTTTACATGACCTCTACCTTGAGATGGTCATTCCTCAGTATAGCATGCCAGTGTCAGAGAGGATTATGTTGCACCACAGAAGACACCATCCAGCAGAGAATCATCCCAGATAGGCTAATCTAGCAAAATGAAGTATAACTTCAGCAAGCCTGACTCAGATGTCTGAATCTCATTTAAATGCCTGTAGTCACAAAGGTCAAAGGCCCATCTTCCCCCTTATCCCAACTCAGTTTTGATGGGAGAGTGGCTGAGAAGGATGCAGAAATAGGGCAAGCATGAACAGTGCCTGTCCATAATGTTCTCCTAACTTCCAATGCACTCCAGGATGTCCCTATGCTGAAATAGGTGTGGGATTTCCTGAACTGAGTGTGGTATCCATGCGGGTAGGAGTCTTACAGATCAATTATTTATGTGAAAAAACACTTGGTATAAGCTTTGTCTTATCGACCTCCTTCCCTGCAAACACATCTTCTGCAGGCAATGAATGAGTAATTAATTTAATATCGGACTGTTTTAAAGAGAGATGTTTTGCCTCTTTCCAGTTGTTCAAAATAGGCTATGTTAGTTCAAATCGACCAGAATTAAACATCTATTTTTCACCTGGTTTTTTTTCCCCCCTTCTTTTAATAAAGTTGAATTTTGTGCTCAGTGGGAACAGAAAGTCTGGTTTTGCAGAAATTGCATATTCTGAAAGAAAATCTCCGCTAAGTAAGATCTTTAGCTGTCTCCCATCCTGCTCTTGGAAACACATCCAAAAAAGAGATGGTAGTGATTTTTCAATAACCAATGCTGAGCTTCAAATAATAAATCAATAATCCTTTAGCAAGATTGAAGTAATTTTGTTCTTTGCTAGGCTGATTTGTCACAGATTGTTAGGAGGATTTATTTCCCATTGGGACCATGACACACTGCTGCCATGACAACAGTTATTCACAAAGCCAGATTCATCCCATGATATGTAAAATCATGGAAACTGTCTAGGATGTTGCTGAGTATTATATCTTTTTTTCTTTTGTTAGTAATTTAACCTGGTGGGTGGATAATAATAACACAGTTTGGAAGCTTTCAGTTGTCTATTTTGAGACTTTCTGTCCTATATGGAGGCTTTCTTGCAGAAAGGCCCAAATCTAATACAAAACCTGTGTTTTGCACATGATAAGCCCTTGGTAACATGCAGCAGCATTAGCAGATCTGGTGATTCAGCCAGATTGGTTTACGTGTGTGATCTTCATAGCTTTTTTTTAATACTCAAGGTCATCTTCTTTTATACTTTGGGCAGAAAGGGAATGTTAGCACAGTTCATTCATTACCATATGCTTGTTATCAAACTACATATGACGAATAGACACTATTTCCTAGGCCTTACAAGGTGCTTTCAGCAGCAGAGAAGTTTGTTTTGAGCTCAGGAAACATTAAAACGGTTCCCATCCAATCCAGGTTTTCTTTTTGTAGGAGAAATATTGCAAGTTCCAATGCAGCTTGATAAGTCTCAAATCTGAGTTGCAATGTTTTAAGGTTTGGGGTTTTTTTAACTGTTAAAATCCTGTTTATGACTTTTGTTCCTTGCCCGTTTTCTTGGATAACTGTGGTCCTTTCTGTGTCTGACAGGTTGTCTTAAAACTGATTTTGATCTAAACTCTCTGTAGCCTGCCTGTGGATAGCACAGCAATCCATCCTGCCCCACATCCTTTATAAAGCTGGTACAACGCTAGCAGCAGCAAAGGTTAGTGTTGAGACTTGCCTGCTGATGAGGACAAAGTTGGATTGCTGTTGGGGATATAATTAAGTAATATTAAATAAAATACCACCACCACCCCACAAATATTGTGTGCATGTATGACAGCGTGCCCTTGTTCCCTTGCTGTATCTTTCTTATAATTTTCCCATTTTATTTTCCATGGAAGGGGAAAAAAAGGCTTATACTTCAATTGCATAAAAATTACTTTTTTATATTAGAAACTTTGCTAAAGTTCCCATTTCTCATCCAGTTCTAGGTATATCTTAATTCTTTCCTTGCTCAATTACCATAACAACTTGTGATGGGACGTTTCTTTCTCAAATCCTTTACCTTGCTTCTTGTAGCAAGTTCTAGCATAAGCCTGCAATTTTCACTGTGTGAACAAGCAGTTTTCCAAGATTTTTGACCAGCGCAGTGAGGTGAGACCCTCTGGAAGTTGAATTTAGGACTACAGAGGCAGTGGATATACAAGGTTAACAACATATTCCTTTGCTATAACACATCTGGTGATGCAACTCAGCCTTCACTTTTTTGCATCTATTCTAGGGAACCTTATTCAAATTCTTTAATTTGCATTGAGCAGTGAATATTAAGCATTGCTACCACTTAACGCATGAGATGTTGCCTTGTGTAAGCTCCATTGCTGTGCTACTTAACTTTCAGCTGGGATTTTTTTTGCCTGCAGTATCACCTATGCCTATCATCTTCACATTACTAACATGAAAAGGTAGACACCTGTTTTGTTTTTATTAAATTTTGTTAAAGAAGGAACTATTGTAAGAATCATCATTGATGGAGAAGAAAGTGGATTAATATCAGTCAATAATAAAGGAATAAAGGAGTCTAAAATAAAAATTCGAAGAGGTAAAAGTTAAATAAAACATGCATCTGGCTCCTTCCTTCCTCCTATCTGGACATAGCATTGTAATGATTTTGAGGCACAGAAGAGAGAGTATTTGTAAAACACAGGAAAAATTTCACCCACACATAGCTGCAGATGTATTTTTGCTAAGTTATGCATCAGTCCTGTGTGCTACACACAACTGCTTAAACTGAAGATAAGGTGCAACTTGCACTGAGTTAAGGTTAAGATCTTTGCCCACTGAAGTACCATATCTGGCGTGTATCAAAACCTTGTGCTGATTTCTTGGATATTAAATATCAATGGTTCGGTATGACTATACAAATCTTTGCAGAAGTTATTATTCTGCTCAGTGCAAATGTGGGAAGGCTGAAAGTTTGTGATATCTCTTTCCAAGGTAATGTTCCTTTGTGGTACAACTCTGCAATGTGAGGCCCAAAGGCCACTCCAGAGTGTAACCTCATTAGAGATCTGAAACTTAAATAATTTGATTTATAAATTGAACCCCCTTTTTTTTTTCAAGGCTATTAAATTGGAAGGGTCAATACTCACCAGATAAATTTTATTTAAAAGGAAAAAAGAAATCCTAGAATAGTGAAAATAGCATAGAAGCTGTACTCAGTTCCTCTGGTTGACGTGCAATGGCTCTGATATATATGCTTCAGAAAACGTACCGGATCCTGTTTGTTTCTGAATGTAACTTGGTAAGGACTGTATTTTGTACATCATCTCTGGTTTTTGTTTTTGTCCACTAGACCAATATGTGTGCTCCTTAGATCAAATCACAGGACTTGTCTGAAATGCAACATGAAATATGCCAGTACTTACATTAATGGATTTTTCACTTGTTCATGAGCCACTTTTAGTTGCTGTCTTTCATTGAGAAGTTTTATCACCTAAGAGTTGGTAAAGAGATAACTCAAAGGCATTCATGTGTGTGCTATCACTAGTGCAAAGTCCTTAGCATTGATAATGCTTGATTTCAAAATGCAAACTGTTTTTACCATGTAGAATAGCAGCTTCTCCCTGTATCATACTTTTCATAATACATTAAGTTGTGAAGCAGCTTTTTTGGTTTTTGCAATTGCTCATTTTTTCCTCTCATTTTTCATTATTTTTGGGAAAGCCCCAAACTACCCACTTATTATGCTAACTTATTTCAAGGATTTATACTTTCTTATGCTGTGTTTTTATTTGTGATTTCTGTCTCTGAATTCAGCACGTTTGTACAAAATAGTTATTTCTGAACATGTGTGCTGTCTGTGTACTTGTTCTGTAAGTCAGGCATTCTGAGGAAGAATTAATGTAAATGTTGAATCAGAGCTGAGAAACTGCAATTCCAAATACTTCTTTCCATTGCCTATTTCTAGGATTTCTTTTTTTTTTTTTTATCTACAAGGTAAAGCTATTCCGGTACTTGTCTAAAATTAGGCAGTCACTTAAACACAAATAATACTGGACGCTTTGGTTGGGAAGATAGATTTATTAATCTCTAGATATTTTATTAAATTTTTTTAATTGGATGGATGATTTTAAATTGAACTACTTTCATTACACACTTGGATTTCATTATCACTTCACACTGAAAAGTAGGTGCACAAGGGATGCATTAGCCACATCATGTGTGTAGGAAAGGCATGTGCATTTTCTTTAAGAGAAAATAAAATCTTACAAACTGCCAGAGGAAATGAACTTATTTAATTTCCCAAAGCCTCAGCTCAGATTTCATTAAACACTTGAGTTGCTAAGATGCTAGTGTATATTAGATTTCGAAAGAATAACATGAAAGATAGTTAGGGGAAAGTCCTTGTCCCAGACAGGTTATCTTCAGCTGCTCAACTTGACAGAATCACATACAGCTTCAGAGCCATCAGAGCAATGAGTTTCATGAATAAGTAAACTTTTCTAATAGAACAGCTTTTTCATCTTGGCGTTGGGTTCCCAGCTGCCACCTCTGTGTTACACTGATGTTACTAAACAGCACCCGTCAGCACAGTACTCTGCTATGTGCGTCACGCAGAACTCTTTGCAAAATTGACAGATAATACGGAATTATTACTCTCAAGATTACTAGATCAACATGGAAGGTTTTTTTCTGATGCAGAATTTATACCATTTGTATAATTTCATAATTCAACAACTGAATATAGAAACCTTGAAGAAATTCTGTCTGGAGGGAATTTTTTGACTACTGTCTTCTGTGTACATTCCGTTCTTGTTTTCATGAAACAGCTTGTTACTGCTACTTGTTCCTCTGAAAGAAATACTGTTTTGCTTTGGAGCATTAGAATGGTAAGATGGCAAAACACCAGGAGCAAATGAAGTTCAGGCAACTCTGTTAAAGAAGAAGAGTTAAAATTAACTGAAAAGTTGTTAATCAACATGAAATTAGTACGTTCAGGTTGCAGAAAAAAATTATGTTGAATACGAGGCACATAGGAGAAAAGGACTCTCTCAGCTGGGGTGGCCACCTTCTTGTGTTTTCATGACTTCAGACTTGGCCTAAGCATGGTGCAATACTGGATGTCTCCTGGACTACTTGCCAGGTGATTGCTTTTCTTCTGCTTGCCTGCCTTGGCTCAATGCACCTGTGGTTTACACTCCTCCTGGCATAGTCCTGAGGATCAACAGTGAGGGGAACATGAGTATCTAGGACATGCAAAAATTTTCTATTAGGTGCTTCTTGCACACTAGAGATTACACTAAATACTTCTGTTCTAGGGTGAATTGTTGTGAGGGATCAAGGGCTTAAATAAAAGAGCCATGAGATATACACCTATGGCCATAAATATGGCAGGCATAGTACAGGCAAATCAAAACTATTCCTAGATGTAGCTGTAGTGCATATTCCTTCTCCTTGAGCATGCATAGTTTGGGCTTCTCTTTCATCATTCTGCGGCCCAATGAGGAATTGTTACTTGTGCTATTAAATTTGATAGCTTAATTTCATTGTTTACAAAGGAGTGAGCAAAAAGGCAAACATGGGTTTTGTTCATTGTTGGATGAATGTAATGAAGTGGAAGCTAATCAGGGATAGTGAAGTTATATTTTGATACAGTCCCTGTTTAGCATCTCAGTTTGTGTAGAATTTATTTATGACAGGAGTGGAAAAACTTCAGCTTTGAACTTGAAACATTTTATGAGGTTTCACTTAGTTAATGATGCAGTCAGATTCTCAGGAAGGAAAATCTTTCTTATATGTTCTTCAGTTTTAGTGGTGTGAGTGTATGGGTCACTGGTCCTTAGACATGTTCAGTTTTCAGCTCACTGCAAAAAATTGGATTAGTCCAACTGATTCTGAAAGGTGCTTTTGTGGAATCTATTAAGGACTCCAGGGACAAAAATAATCAATATTACTTTTTTCTGCTGTTTCCTTTTTATATTACTTTTTTCCCCATTGTGCTTTCACTCTTCTCTCCTGTGTCAGTGGTGCTACCTGTTTGCCATAAAAGTGCTGGTCACCCTAAAGCTACACCAAGTGCTGTATTCTCCATGATGATGGCCCAAAGCAGATGCTTACGGAAGAGTGTAAGAGGGCTTGTACAGAACAATGCTTTCTCTGACACAGCCTCCCTGCTTCTGGCATGGTGATATGCATTGCAAATTAAACTAGTGGTTTGAATTCCAAATATCTGCTTTGTTTTGGATTAATTCCAGAAATGCCCAAACAAGGAAAATAACAAATTAGTAGGTTTTTCCAATTCTAAGTATGAAAACAGTCTCCGCCTCTTTATAAGTAAAGCATTGTTGCTTTGCAGGCACTATGAGGAAGTCCTTTAAATGTTGTGAATATCCTTTCATTTAATAGCATGTTTCAATAAGGTATTATCCTCAGGAGAATACAGGCTGTTCCAATAAAAATGAACAACAAATATCAATTTTTTTTTTTTTTTAGTTATGTTAGTATTTCATGGGTTGCAGAATAACTTCCCAGGTGCTTCATGTGATTCGAGTTTGGAATGCAATTTGAACAATGAGATCTTTATTGCTGCTGGATGAAAATAAAGTTATTTGTTATACTATACCTATTAAAATATCGAATTTCATGCTGCTTATTATCTAGTATCTGAGCTCATGCTACTTTTTCAGCACTTGTACATGTTTAATGGTATTCTGAATAGTTTTGAGCTTTATTATACGTATTTCTTCACAAGACTTACAAGAAAGCAACTAAGATGGACTCTGGATTAGCAGCTTTATGAAATGGTCTGTGTTCCAAACAGGTACGATAACAGCAAATGCTGAGACACGTTGCCGTAGCAGTATGCCTGTGGCATCTTGTCAATGGAACACAGTGTAATCATTTTACATGTCTCCTAAAATAGTTCTTATAATGTCATCTTTGAGAGTATATTTACTTGAAAATCAACAAAACTCCTGCTCAGGGCAGGAGTCCTTGTAATGAATACCTACAGGGCAGGTTTTTTCCTTACAAATTTGTTAGTAGTTGGCTTAAAAATTGATCTTAAAATTCATCTATGTAGTATAACTCTGCATGTGCTCATTATTCATATATCTTTCTGTATCTTTGTAACTGCTTGGTTTGTCTGGACAAGTAGTGTGGAGTATCTAAGCTTCATGATAAGCATACTTGCCCTTTGTGTAAACCTGATATTTAAATCGGGGATTTTGATGATCGACTTTTTTAATTCAGATAGCTAGCCCCATAAGGAAGTGTAAGTTCCAGTGCCTAATTTCCAAGCTGTCTTTTTTCTATGTTGCTTGTAAGTCAGACTGCCTGTCTGTCTCCAACCCCCCTGCCTTGTTTTTGGCAAAGAAACAGATTTCAAAGGGGGTTGTAATTTTGACTGGAGTTTAGCCCTTTGTTTTTCCTGCTCTTGAATGAAAACCGCTTGGCCTTTATGCCGTGTAGCTAATTTGTGTCAACTACAAAGCCAGAGGATGAGGAACTGGATAAAGTTATCCTACACATTTCTCAGAGACCATGAAACATCTTTTATTTGATAGTGTAAATGAAGTGAAAATCTATGCAGAATTAGACCCTAAAGCCAAATGATATATAACAAAATTGTCTTATTATGTGACTAATCATTTACCCATCTACTTCCACACTAAAACAAACAACTCCCGCTCCTCCCCAAAAGAGAATGACAGTATAATTGCATAAGGAAGAAAGAGGTGGGAGGGAAACCAGTATATCTAAACATATTAACATTTAATATTGATTTGCTTTTAGCTGTCTTGCTATCACTTTATATGTCCAAGGTGGTTTAGTATTTATGACATTTACATACTTTTACTAAATTATTATTTAAAGGAAATTTTTACTACTGTACTTTTTAAGGAGGGTTAAGCTAAATGAAATCATGGCTTGTTTTCCAAGACTCCTCATTTAATTTCTGCTGCATGTGAATACAGTAACCTTCCTCAGGCAGCTGGTAGCTAATGTCGTGGTATACATGAGGGAGAGCAGCCCTGAATTTTAATGAATGCCCCAGCATCAAAGGTTTAAGTCTACTGATGTTCCTCTCCTTTATCCAACCTGACATTTGTCACACAAAAAAGTAAGCTGTAGGGCATAGTTTTCCTGGGGGAGCGGATGTGGAATAAGAAACTTGCATGCGGCTGTGGTTTCCAATGGTGGTTTTCTGGTGCAGAAACAGGCTCTGCTCCAGATTGCTGCTGGGTGGTGCAAGGATTTCTCTGTGCCAGCAGGTGTGGCTCAGTAATTGCTGAAACCAACAGGAAACCTCCCAAATGAGTGGCAAGCTTATTTGCGTGAGAACCATTCAAACAGAGGAAGATCAATTTTAAGTGTCTCTTTCTAAACTAAAGTAAGTCCTCCAGAAGTAGTGTTTCTGTACTTTAAAAGCAATACTCAGTAAGTGGCATCAAATCCCTTTCTTCTCCACAGAAGAACTTCAGTGGTGGCAATAACCACTATTGTTTCCTCACTCTGTTTTATCATTTACCTTTGCCTTGCTGTTGAGTGGATGCTTAAGTGGAGCTACTTTCTTCTCGTTCACAATAAGTCCACATTTGTGTGATTTTGTGGACGAGCTGGGATTGAGCATGGATTTGTGCTGTTAAGGAAGCACTGTCAAGACCATACTTTTATTTTTCCATAGCTGTTGATAGTGGAGGATTAAGAAGCCCTCCAAATGTTTTTTTACTGCCTGGGGATTAATTTATTTTTCTTTTTTCCTGTAGAGAAGGCAAAAGTGTGCTCAGCTGTAGGGGAGAACACACGACTCTTTGGGCATCTCCTCAGGTACTTTCAATGTTGAATGTATTTGACTGTTCTAACAGAATGCTGAGAAGGAAATCCTGGTAGTCTGTCCTTCTTCTGAAAAAAGTGAAGGACGCTACCTGAATAACATAATCAAAGTCCATGCAGTAGGGCCTTCAGCCTGATGTCAGCCTACCGTGACCTGTTGCATGTTCCTTTAATCACCAACCTGTAACAGATGCAAGCAATTGGACATTACAGAGTGTTGAATTGGCAGCTGTTGTACTTCTACAAAATGCAGTATAAGGGTCCCAAGGTAAAAACAAGTGTAGGTAAGGTAGCAAAGTGTTGGTAGGAGATAGCATTGCTTTATATTTGATGAAATGAGAGTTATTCAGCTGTCTGCAGTTACAGTCGCTCTGGTAAGGTGGGAAGAAAGTGGGGTGTTTTCTGTTTCATTAAGAGATCTGTACGGTAGCAAAGTTAGCCTTGCTAACATGAGATAACATATGCAGATGAATGCCTTTTTTGTTCCTAAAAGATTTTTATAGCTTACATAAAAATTTGTTCTGTATCTCTGGTTTAGAGTTTACATGCGTTACCAGTAATTTTATGTAATCTGTGACTTTTCTGGTGTAATATAAAATAACTCAGTCAAACTAAGCTGATGCAGCACTTGTCTGGCACAGTGCTTCAGTATGTTTAATGTCATTGTGATGACTTTTAACAGTTGTTTAAAACCTGTGCTCCTATCTCTCCTTGAATCCTTTTTTCTCTGTCTTTTCATTGATTTTTTTCATGCTTCACACGTGGGCTTGCTAGCCTGTTGATTGCAGGCTTTATTGGCTCACTCAGTGTTTGATGCCTGAAGCACTGTAGCGTGTCTGTATCCTTTAGATCAAGACTATTAAATATTGCCTATGAATACTGATTGGAAATATGCAGTGTCAAGTGCCCTCTGGACTTTTGCAAAATCCGCGCTGCTGTTCCTGAATGTTCACTGTGATAAATATACCAGTCACTTGCTGTTTTCTTCAGCTTTTTGCCTTTGATTAACATGTATATTTTGCTACGTTTAAAGAGAGTCTTCTGTGTTGGTATCATTAGAAGGGCTGTTTATTTCCAAAGTATGTGGAAAAATGTATTGTTCGGGAATTTACTTTTACCAGGGAAAAGATGGCTAATTTTAAAGGTAATGATGTGGGGGAAGCAGGGGAACTCAGGGAGGGAAAAACACATATTAGTTTCCAGGCAGCTAGCATTCAAAGAAGTGACAAAGTGTGCAGAATAAATATTGATTTGGGGGGAGTAGAAGCGTATTCTAGCATGTAGACTTCAGAAAGTTATTGGTAACATTTTAGCTTTCTTGTGCAATGGTTTAAGTAAGTCGATGTGAAGAATTTCACTTTTTGGAAATGCCAGTGAAGAAGAGAATGGCACCAATTCAGACTCATTTGTCCTCAATATGAGGAAGTCATCTTTCAGCCAGTCTTTGCTGAGAAAATGGAGAAAGCACTAGCTGTCTGAAATCAGAAAAGGCTTAAAACTTTGAAAAGAAATGCTATTGATTCAGAAAATGCAGCTACAGTTGTATAGCTAACTATTGAAGAGCACTTCTTCTTCTACCTGTTGTCCAACACCACTTCCAAGTTATTTTCACACTGACGGGGCGGTTGCAGAGGGAGCTCTTGCTGCCAGTGTCTGGCTGCAGATGAGGCACCTGTGTTAGAAAACAGCTTGCAAAAGATTGGTAAGTTTTGGAATTGATGGTAAAATGAGATTGGTTTGCCATGTCTGCTTCCTGACCAAGAGAATATTCCTGGCAAGGAGAATATTTTTATGGGTTCTCCTGGTCACAGTAATTGAGACAAAACAGTATTTTGAGGCAGTGTTAAATAATGCAAAATAAGTTGAGAATGAGAGGGGACCACACAAGTGCATTTTGCCATGGTTTTTTATTTCTGGCTTTAATCCTTGTCGCATATTTATGAGCAACTTGTCCTTATAATTGTAAAGCCATTCAGGCATGGTGATGAGTAATGGGTTTCTGAAAGATTGAAGATGAACAACTATCACATGGCAGGCACAAGCAACTGTTGAAAAACCAGATATTGTAACTTTTGATCATTTTTAATGGTGACAACTTAGCATCTTATGCAGAAAATAATTAGTATGAATCTATTGCAGTCAGGTGCCCTGCATCTGAATTTCTTCTTTTTGGTGAAACAAATGTTACCTCTACTTAAAAGACTCATTTGAGGAGAGTCTGAAACAGCATAAAGTACATTCATGTTCCTCTGCCCTACTGAACCAGACAGCAAGTTATTTGTGAATTCTTTTTTTCCTGCTCAGGAAGAAGACTTGCTTTTTATAACTTGAGTTGTTGTAATGGTTTACAAAAGAGCTTTGAATGGACAGAAAACTATTAAAATAAGGAGAAATGAGCTGTCTCACGAGCAAGCATCTGTTTTCCAACAAGAAGTGTTGGAAATTGAAGGAAAATCTTTTAAAATGCCACAGATTTATTAACTGTCCACCTGATAAATATGAAAGTAGCCGTCCTTGTATTTCTGAATAGTAACAGTTGCCCAAATAAAGCTGGAAGTTTTTAACTTAAAATGTTAAAATATCTTGTTTTTAGAAGACACTTCAGTAGCTTCTTTTTACGTTCTTTTTTTGGCTGGATATGGAGAAATGAAAACCTTAATCTTGAATTTGTGCTGTTTTCTACTCGTTCTTTTTCCTCCTCTTATTTACCCCTCATGTTTTTCCATGCCAAGATAAAAAAAAAAAACCAAAACCAAACCCATAAGTGGAGAAAGAAAGAGAAGGAGGAAAAACAGGAGAAGAGAATCCAACCTCCTGGATTATTTCCAACCTTGGGAAGACTGAAAGACCCATAACTACTCTAATGTGGCAATGCAGGCTGAGCAGCTACAGGGCCATGGTGATGAAGATTTGGTGGTTAAGCTGTGTGCTTTCATGCTCTTGTTCCAGACTTGCTCCTTTGAGAACTCCTTGACTCTGCTCTTCTTTGTATTGTTCGTATACGCCTACTGTGTTGAAATTTTCTGGGGGGAGGGAGGGGTTGGGGGAGCTTGAATTTTGATGAAAAAATTCTAAGTATGCCTAACGTTGTATGCATCTAAGAAATGCCTGTGATTTGAAATAGACTTTCTTTCTCATTTGGTCTCTCTGACAATTAGCTAGCAGTTTTGGTGAACATCTGATTAATTAATTGTTGCATAGGGATAATTCTCTGTTTGTGCCTGGCTAGCTTGGTTATTATTCTCTAGATAGAAAGAGACTTAGTCAAGTCAAGAATAGAAATACACCAGACCCTGTATTTTCTATATAAAACATAGTGTTTGACCAGTGGTTAGGATGACCACCTGCTAATGTCATTGTCTGGGCCTGCACTTTTATTCATTAAAGGCATTTCTTTCTTTATTTTTTTTAAAGCCTTTAATTTCTTTTCTGTTGTTATATGAAGGTGAAGTAATATGCATTGTTTATAGTGGTATTCATCTCTGTAAGCATATTTGCTTCCAGACTATACATCTCTCTATATAAGTCCACTTAAAAGCCTAATAAACACCTTTTTGCCTGTGAACTGATTTCTGTGGAAAATAACGTAGTCCAAGGAATGGGAGTAAATAACAAATAAAGGGAATGGATCGTGTGTCTGCCTGCATTGAGGACTGTATGTTGGAATTTGTTTATGAAGAGCAGTGATCCATTCCTCCTTAGTCCCCAAATAGGTATGCATTTAGGATTATTCTCTTGTATGGGATTTAATACCATTTCTCAATAAATTTCTTGAAGAAAAAACCACAAGAACTTGCAGAAATGCTCAGCTGTCTCTTATAGCAGCTATCCCCGGTACCTAATCTAAGGTAAGGAAGAGGGTATGCTCTGGCTGGCATGACGTACAAAGGCAGAACAGACCACAGCTCAGTAACTGAGGATTTTCTGAGGTGTAGTATGCTGGAAACCACTAGAAAAATCAAAGCTCCCTGTGCAACCCCAACAAAGACAAGCTTCACTTGAGCTTCCTTGCCTCTAGGCTAGAGGTCTGTAGGCAGCCCCAAATGCCCTCCCTTGGATCCAGCTATGCCAGCTGAAGACAGCTGTGCAGTGTTGCTCATCATCTTGTCTCCAGTACTGACCTACAGGTCAGCTGCTGAAAGAAGGATTTGTGAGTCTGCATCTTACATTGCTTCAGGCAAAGTCAACTGGGCAAGATTAAACAGCTGATGAAGGTGATTTGAATTATCTTAATCGGCTTGGGTTGTGCAAGTGCCTCATAACCCACCCCTTCCACTGGCAAAGCGTTGGGAGGTTATGTTGGATGGATGGTAAAAAGACAGCTGAGGGACAGGTAACACCTTCAATTAACACTGATATTTGCTAAACTGGATGTTGATTCACCAGGAAACACTTAACATTTCTTTAGGTTTATAATGTTTTTGTCCTGTGCCGTGTTCACATCTGGAGGGCGCAGTGTGCAAATTATGCTTACAACTGCTAGTTTTGGGGTCTGCTTTAAGGTCCCTTCTAAATTGCACAAAAATTATAAAAAAACCAAGCTGAGACAACTGGCAATAATAGCAAGCAGTCCTTAACTTCTACCACATTGCTTTGCATAGATTTCATTGTGTATTCTTGCTTATCAATTCTTCATCTCATTCTGGTTCCTTTTTTTTTTTTTTCTGCGACTGTATCGATCCTGTGTTGACTCTTTAACTATGTAACTAGGATTTTTGCACTTTCAAGCTGTCTTTGAACCCAGCCATGTTCATGTGTCTGAGACATGAGCACACCAACTTCATGCAACTCTTACTGTGTTAGTTTTTTGGCACATCAGCCTTGTTCAGGAGACCTGCCCGCTGCTCCTGATGGCTGTTCCTGTTCGGCATAGTGTCTTTCAAACTCAGATGAGCAGCTTGTATAGAGTTGTCCATCACTGTTTCATCTTCCCCTTAGAAATGTGATGGAGACTTGGGCAATGAAAGAAGGGGTGGGAGAAGGCTGCCTAAAAAGGCTATTAATATATAAAATGTACTCCTCAAGGTAGTGTCTCACTGGGCTGTTTGGGTTATATCTTTTGTTTGGGAATTCTGTAGTTTATTAACAAGCATTTTCTGGGACAGTCTGACAATACTAGCAACTGCAACAACTTTAACAAGGTTTTCAATATCCGTTTGCAAGCAAAAAGCATATAACGCTGCTTAAATTGCTAGTTAAACCACATTTTCTTCTTTCTGAAGTGACAAGGAAAAAAGATACGGCTTGAGGGGACCCATTTCTGACAATCATTGCCAGCAATGAGTCAGTCTTTTAACACCAGATGGAGCTGCCTTTATGCAATCCCATGCGACTATAGGTGAATGCAGGAGTAACCAGAACTCCTGTCCCAGAGGCCTCAAGGCAGGTGCCAACTTGTCTGATGCACCTGGCAGCCCTCTGGAAGTGCTCTATCATGTGTAACAACCATTTTCTTGGTACAGGAGTGGTGGTATTTAAAAAAAAAAAAAAAATGTTTTTCCTCTGAATTATTTTAAGCAGCAGAACTAGAACTTGGGGGGAAAATAAAAAAACAAAAAGGCAAGCAAGTTCAGAGCTTATATTTTATGTGGGGGAGGCAGGGGGAACCACTTTTCTTCTCCACCTTCCTCTCTTAAGAAAAAGGAATTTAGAAAGCTCTGTCTGTCACTCTCTGTGCTTTTAGCGCGAAGTGGGGGTGGAAGTAAACACAGCTCCTCTACAGGGTAGAGAAGAATGGCCTTGTGATCTGAAATTGGTGGCTGAAGTGACAAAGCATTACAATCTTTCATCTCCTGTCATGAAGAGAGTGGTGGGTTGACCCTGGCTGGATGCCAGGTGCCCACCAAAGCTGCTCTATCACTCCTGTCCTCAGCTGCACCAGGGAGAGAAAATATAACAAAAGGCTCATGGGTTGAGATAAAGACAGGGAGATCACTCAGCAATTACCCTCACAACCAAAACAGACTCATCTTGGGGGAATTAATTTACTTTACTACCAATCAAATCAGAGAAATATAATGAGATATAAAACCAAATAATAAAACACCTTTCCCCCATCTGGACTCAACTTCACTCTCCATTTATCTTTCTCCTGAACCCAGCTGGCACAGGGGGTCAAGGAATGGGGGTTGTCGCTGCCGTTCCTTCCTCCTCACTCTCTTCCCCTGCTCCAGCCTGGAGTCCCTCCCATGGGAGACAGTCCTCCACAAATTTCTCCACCATTAATCCCTCCCACGGGCTGCAGTTCTTCCTGAACTGCTCCAACATGAGTCCTTTCTGTATGGCCCTTCCACAAGGTGCAGTCATTCAGGAACAGACAGCTCCAGTGTGGGTCCCCATGGGGAACCAGCCCTGCCAGCAAACCTGCTCCAGCATGGGCTCCTCTCCCCATGGGGTCACAGGTCCTGCCAGGAGCCTGCTCCAGCGTGGGCTTCCCACAGGGTCACAGCCTCCTTCGGAAACCCTGCTCCGGCTTGGGGTCCTCCCCAGGCTGCAGGTGGGGATCTGCTCCCTCGTGGGCCTCCCTGGGCTGCAGGGGCACAGCCTGCCCCACCACGGGCTGCCCCAGGGGCTGAGGGGAATCTCTGCTCCTGTGCCTGGAGCCCCTCCTGCTGCACTGACCCTGGTGTCTGCAGGGCTGTGCTTCTCACATATCCTCACTCCTCTCTCCCAGCTGCTGTTGCACACTTTCCCCTCCCCTTCTTAAATCTGTTATCCCAGAGGCGCTACCACTGTCGCTGGTGGGCTCGGCCTTGGCCAATGGTGGGTGCGTCTTGGAGCCAGCTGGCATTGGCTCTGTCAGACATGGGAGAAGCTTCTGCCAGCTTCTCACAGAAGCCACCCTCACAGCCTCCCCACTACCAAAACCTTGCCACACAATCCCAATACAAGGAGATAAAATTCCTGTCAGGAACTCAGTATTTTTTGTTCAGATAGGAAAGCTAGCTTTACTTCTGTGTATCTCCAAGAAGCTGGGAAGAAGAGATTATGCTTCTAGTTAAGGTGGCAACCTTTGTTTTTCCTGGCTCAAGCCAAAATATCCTCTCTACAGTGTCTCTTTTGGTGGTGTAACTGAGGTTGACGTTACTCGGAATCTGTTTTTATGCAAACCACTTAACATTGAGATTGTAAATACTATTATTTTTATGACAATTAAGAGGGTAGTTGGACTGTGTCAGAAATCATAATGTAAAAAGCTGCTATCTAAAGTGATTTTAATGTCCCAGGACAAAGTTTGGATTTACCATTTCTTTAACCTGGAACTGATGACAATTTGATATGAATTCACAGATAACGTTGATCCTACTGAAGGTCTTGCTGTTCGCTGAAACTTGCTATTCACTGGAAGATTTCACTATGGTGGTGAAGGTTGCACATCTTGATGTCTGGATTTTTTCCCTTTGGGTGTCACTGTTACTCAGACTGGAAAACATTCAGATTCAGACTAGTGCATTATACACCAGTTGGAACTGGTTTCTGCTTTTCACTGGCATTTCCAGTTCTTCCAAATTCAACCAGTTCTTCCAAATACTCATAGGTCTCTGAAAATATGGTATGAATTTCTACTTCCCATTTACAGCTGCAAAACAATGACATGCATTGGTCTTGGGTTTTGTTATGGTGCAGGTGTCTGTTCACTACTCCTCAACTGGTAGGTTCAAGAAAGAGCTAGAGACATGTTTTAAGGGCAGATCCTCATGTCCTCCATAGTTGTCTACGTAAAGTGTGCGTGTATTTGTCAGCGTGTGGTAGATAAAGTTGTATTAGCTGGACGAATAGGAAGGAGACGTTATTACAAATGCTTTCAGGTTGTGTCTCTGTATGCTCGCTTATCAAATAATTTTTAATACACTTGTTCCATAGTGGAGCTATTGTACTTGGTAGGTCTTTTTTTGGTTAGTAACTCTTTGCTTATTTGATTCAAAATCAACAGAAACTTTGCTATGAAAATATTAATGAAAAATTAATTTCCCGAATGATTTCTTCCTCGTATCACAGAATCACAGAATGGCAAGGGTTGTGTATTGGGTCGAGCAGCATAGGAATGTGCTTTCTATTGGTATGTAGAAAGAGATTGATAACACAACAATGTTTTGGCTACTGCTGAGCAGTGCTTGAACAGCATCAAGGCTGTGCCTCCAATATTCCCTGCCCCCCGCCCCCCTAAGGGAAAAGGAAGAGGAGGGGGACATATTTGTCTTTTGCAACGTTTTGTCTTCGGGAAGGAACAACTATGTATACTGAAGCCCTACTTCCCGGGAAGTGGCTGGACATCGCCTGCTAATGTGAAGTAGAGAATAAAATCTTGTTTTCTTTCCTTTTGCTACCGTGTGCGGCCTTTGCTTTTGCTTTTTTTTTTTATTAAACTGCCTTTATCTTGACGCACGAGCCCTTTGATTTACTTTTCTCTCCTCTGTCCGGTTAGAGGGGAGTGATAGAGCAGCTTTGGTGGGCCCCTGGTGTCCAGCCAGGGTCAAACCACCACAGGTTGGAAGGGACCTTGGGAGATCATCTAGAGCTTTTTCACTTGGAGTCTCCAATGGTCAATGTATTTTTGCTCACTTATGGCTCACTTATTTTTGCTCACTTAGCTACAACAGCAGTCAGCAGCAAAAAGTTCTTGCTTGAGCCTTTCAACCTTTTAATTTGGCAGAATGGGATGTAAAACCTTTCCTGTGGTGGTGATTCAGATGAATAATATCCACATTTGACAGAAAAAATGGCTCATACCATGTGAACGGCAAATATGTTTATAAGTGGTGGTTTTCAACATACTCATTTTAACTCCATTTAGAATCATGGGTTGGAAGGGACCTTAAAGATCATCTAGTTCCAACCTCCATGACATGGGCAGGGACACCTTCCACTAGACCAGGTTGCTCAAAGCCCCATCCAACCTGGCCTTGAATACTTCCAGGGATGAGGCATCCACAACCTCTCTGGGCAACTTGTTCCAGTGCCTCACCACCCTCACAGTGAAGAATTTCTTCCTAATATCTAACCTACACCTACCCTCTCTCAATTTTAAGCCATCACCCTTTGTCCTATCACTACATGCCCTTGTAAAAAGTCCCTCTCCAGCTTTCTTGTAGGCCCCCTTCAGGTACTGGAAGGCTGCTATCAGGTCTCCCCACAGCCTTCTCTTCTCCAGGCTGAACAAGCCCAACTCTCTCAGCCTTTCCTCACAGGAGAGGTGCTCCAGCCCTTGGATCATTTTTGTGGCCTCCTCTGGCCCCTCTCCAACAGTTCCATGTCTCTCCCGTGCTGAGGGCCCCGGAGCTGGATGCAGGACTGCAGGTGGGGTCTGATCAGAGGGGAGCAGAGGAGCAGAATCCCCTCCCTCGACCTTCTGGCCACGCTGCCTTTGATGCAGCCCAAGAGATGGTTGGCTCTCTGGGCTGCGAGTGCACATTGCTGGCTCATATTTAGTTTTTCACCCACAGCAGGAGCTAAAGTGTGTAGTTTATTGTCTTCTTCATCTGCAGTTTTAAAATCTATCATCGAGCCTGTAGTGATAGAACAAAAGATTGCACATTTCAGTGTTTACAGCTACTGGGAAGCTTTAACACACTTCAGAAATTATCTCCACAGGGTGTGTGTCCCTTTACATATAACCCTTCATTTTCACTAGGTGGAAATTGGAATTTAGTGTGAGCTGGATCTGCTCTATATTTCTTGGTTGTCTATTTCAAGTTACCTTTTTCTTTTGACCACCCACAAGTCCTCTCTGGTGGTTTCTCTCTGGCAGGTCCCCGCGCCTCCAAGGCACTCCAGGCTGTTATGTAGCAGGCAGATACTGCCAGAGCGTGGGTGTAGAGCAGCAAGTGTGCTGATCAGCTGTGTGGCCCTCGTTATGTCAGAAGTGCCCTCTGCCCCTGAACGCACACCCTGAAGTGTTCTAATCTAAACAATATCGAATACTTGGTGTGAGGTCAAGGAAGAAGGGAACATCTGGATACAGCATAATGAGCAATGTACTTTACTAAAATAGACTTCTACCAAAAAAACCCGTCTAAGTGGAGTCTCTTGAGTTATGCAGACTTTCTTCTTCCAGGGCTTTCCCTCGCACCAGACAGCTGAAATGTTCAGAAAGCAAATGTGGCTTATATTAACATATTGTGGTTTTTTAAGTGTGAAAGAAGACTTGTTATCAGATAATCAGCCAATTCTCATACCAGAGATGTAATGAAATTGGTGTGATCTGCATCATATTGAGGATGTGTGGTTAAAATTCTATTCTTACAAAGATTTGTACCAGAGAATAGAAACATGTATGTGAGTGCTCAAAGTCCAGGACAAAGCATCAGAAATGTACTGGTTGTGTTTCATAACTGAAATGTCTATGTTCCTTTTTGCTCCCTTTAAAGGCATGTCTTTTCAATTCACCACAGCTGTATACCTTATTTTCTACATCTTTTCCTGTTGCATAGGAAATAAAAACAGCGATTACAGAAATTTCAGAGGAATTTCTAATCAGGGCAGGAATGGGTCAGGAAAAGAGGATGCAATGTACTTTTGTATAAAATCATATTGGTTACTTTAGTACAACCTGATTCAATAGCTACAGAAAATTGTTGCCAACTTAAAACTACTTGCAGGCCATATTAAAATGAGCTGATAGTTTTACATTTCTGCTTTGCAGATCTCTGTACTGAAAGCAGCAGTCTTGAACTGTTGTCTTTGTTTACTGTTTCAATTAATGAAAGGCAAAAGAGAGAATATGGAAGTGTCAATCTGCAGTCCCATGTGTACAAATATACGGTTGGGTTTTTTTCACTGATTCTGGATATATGGCAACACTACAGTGAATCTGAACCTTTGATGGAGTGGTTTACGTGGGCTCCTAATAGGACCTTGGCCAGGATGAACACCTCAGGTATAGTTGGCATTCAGAGAAGAAGAAAGCTAAATGTGTAATGTGGTTTTTGGCACAAGAGCTTCTGGATAGACCTCCAACAACCACAAAGGCAGATAAATGAACACCACCACAGGAAGTTCTGGGAAAGCATGGGACACTATTTTTGCCAAAGAGGTCTGGTTCCCTTACCCTGCCTAAGTAAAGGAGGCCTGGTTTCCTTCAGATGAAATGAAGACTTACAGAGTCGCTAGCAGCTCCATCCACCCTCTACTTGAAACTGTAGAGCCATTCCCTCACCAGAGAGTCTCTTTAAGCATCTCAGGTTTATCTGCATTCAAGTTTAGCAGCATGTATCATCGATGGGGACAGTGTGGGGAATGCTGCAGAAAGCTGCTAACAGCTGAACTGCGGCTGTTCCCCAAATGTCACACCACAGAAAAAATTGGAGCAGCCAAGCATGTACATCACAAAAAAGCTTCCTCTTTTTCAAAAGGTACAGCATTAGGACTATGTAACGGAGGTTGTCAGGAGCAAAGCTTCAGTGGTAGAAACTGCAATCGATTGGTGCAGCAGAGTTGCAAAGACTGTGGAGAACAGCACATTGTGCTGGCCTAAGTACTTCATTGCAAGTATTTTTTTTTTACTTCTGACAATGAAATGTAAAGCCATTTCACTGCATGCAGCACCCTCCAGAATAGTAATTTTTGTTGGTTAAAACCAGGAAACCCCTCCCATACTTCTTGCAACTTTTCTTGTAATAGAGATTGAGGATAGTAGCTCCTACGTAACTGTATCTCTGGCAACACTGGAGCACCGGTGTTTGCCTGCTGTGTAAGTGATTCTCCATGATTAGCCTTGGATAGATTTTTGAACTGTGAATGCAAGATTCCTGTTAGCCTATATACTCAGGACACTGAAGTCCGGGGTACTTTGTACACTGTGATCTATATGTAATTTGTTTATCTCTTCTGTTGCTGTTTCAGTCCCAAGTGTTTCAAAGCATAAAAACATAACGTTCCTACTGAGAAAGTAATGATGAAATAAAAGGTCAAACCTTTTAGTACAGTGGCAGGTAAACAGGGAGTTTTGACTGCCACCTTCAAAGTTGTGGTAGATGTTATTTAGGCTGTTAGGTACCCTGCTTCATCTCCACTTTCACTCTCTTTTCTGAGACAGTTTCAGAGTAGAAGGTGTTTAAGGTGTTTCAGTTTTAACTGCTCCCTCTTGTGCTTACACTGCATGGTCAGACAGGTTAGTCTCCTGGATTTTGTGCTGAAATGGAAGAGAAGCACTCACACGGACAGAGATTGGTCTCAGCGATTAAATGCCAGATGAAGTGAATCACCGTCCAAAGAACAGCACACGCAGGGGGTTCAGCCTCCCCAAGGACAGCTGACTCACTTCTGATGCCCTGCTCATCAGAGGGCTGGATTGAGAGCCAAGGCTGTTTGAACAGTCTGTGAGTTATGGCTAACGCTTGGATGGTAACAAGGAGGCTCTAACTAAGCGTGCAAGCCCAGCCTGTTCTGCGCGTCTCTGCTCAGCTGGCAGCCTGCTTGGCAGGCATTTGCTGAGTGAACTGCAGTGAGCTGTTTGAAAAATGAAGGGATGCTGCATGGAATGAAGGGTTAAACGCAGACTGTGTATGAACTAGAAAGTGTCTTCAGATGTGGGCAGTAGAGTGGGAAGTGAGTAAACAGAAGCACCGGAATATGCAACTCTTGGGAATTATGGGATCGTACCAGACCATTATCTCAGCACAACTCAATTGCATCTTCACTCACTTAGCTGCCTCTTCACTGAAAAGAGGAACATCTGGAGCTTGTATAAAGGAAAAACATGGACTTTAACTTCTGTCTGCAGAGGCCCAAAGACCATATGCAATATATGCATGACTATAGCGCGAGGTTTAAAGACTGTTGCTAAAACCTGTGTAGAGCAGAGGACCAGCCTGAAGTGTCAAAATAACCCCTAGCAGTCTCAGGAGCAAGGAAACTATTACCACCTGCTTCTGAGGGCAAAGTGCAGCAAGGATGCCCGGGCTTAGCTGAGCAGTAGGGATGGAGTCACCTGGAAGTGACACACCATGGATGGCTTTTTTGGTTGGGGTTGTGTTCCCCTGTCCCTCTCTTTTAAAGACAGGTTAAAGGACATCTCATTAGCTTGTAGGTGCCAAGAACAGTCAATTCAGCATGCAGGTTAGGCTTTGCATAGTTATGTTGTGAATGAGGGGAAAACAGGATAAATTTCAATATATTGTCCTTGGTTCTTCAAGTAGGCTTGGAGGAAGAACTTCATATCTATAACTGAATGTTTCTCTACTTCCTTGAGAGGCTCTACAACTGCACATGATTGGGAGATGAACAGAAGTAACCACCTTGTGTGTTAAGGTTGAACATAGTTCATTTCTCTGTCTGAACCTCTTGAGCTGACACTGAGCAGTCATCTGCCCAGGATTTAACTCACTCACAGCACTGTGGTGGAGTCACTGTGCTGGAAGAGCATTTGTTGGGTCATGATGCTGTCCCATGGCACAGTTAAATATGGCTGTATTTCCACTCAAGGGAGAGTTTTTTTCTAGGAAACCATGGTGTTTCCAGGCAGCGTATCCCACTACACTGCATTCTGTGCTGTTAAAGTTGCCCTAATATCAGACCTTTATCTTTTTTAGTGAAATAAATGGATTCAATTCAGTGCTCCAAAACTGGTCATAGTCTTGCAAAGATGATATTCAACTATTTAAATTCCATTTATTTTAAACATTATTTGTGTTAGGTATTGAGGGAAAACTCTTGAAGTTACTTATGAATCATTCACTGTTGTGAATGGTGATTTCTTTTGCAAGTTTGAATTATGCAAAACTAAAAAAGGCTTTTTTTGCTTATGTCCATCAAATTTTGATGGATTATTTTTTTTACCCATAAATCAGTGCTTGGGAGTTTGGCCTTTTGTAACTGGAGTTTAGGGTCCAGATAAGCCAAGATAAAATATATGGGTACAAAAGGCAAGTGTCCCAAATATTGTTCTGCTATTTAGACGTTCATGGTAATGTCAGTGGAGCTGGTTGTTGTGGAAACCAATTTCTTTCTTTCCATTCTCTTTCTAATACTCTATTTGTGAATCAATTCACTAATTCAACTGAAAATTAATCTGAATTGACGTCTTCTGAATTCATTTAGGAGCCACAGTTATGCACACAAATGATTTTTTGCCTGCAGTTGTCTTGAAGAACTGACAAGACCTGTGCAAAGTCCTCAATTATTTTTTTTTAATTGAACTAAATGGATTTGCAGTTTTACAGTGCCAGAGATTCAGGATGCTAATTACTACCAAAAACTGTTGAAATCTTTGACTTACTTAGTAATAAATTTGATAGGATTATGAACCAAAACTTTTGAGGTTTTTGATCTGCAAGTTTGAAGATAAACTGTTGAAAAAAGAATTAGCATGTCAGCAATAGCGGAAAAATTTGTCTCAGTGTTTGACTGATAGGTGTTCATATAATTTTTGCATTTGGTTCTCTTCTGTCTTTTTTTTTTATTGGTTAACCATGCACTTTCCATGAAAATAGATTCATGTCTTTTAATGTATTACATTACAGTTGTGTTATGTCTTCCCTTCCTTCCCGCCCCCATGGTATTTTAAGCATGAGTGGGTAGGTACTTTTGCCTTTGAGGCAGGTACACAGCACAAAATTAATGTAAAAATTTAATAATGTGAGTAAGTTGGTGCCATTTTCAGCATTGCTTGCTTCCACACAAGGAAGCATTACTTCTGATGTGTGATTTTTCACTTTTGTTTGCACTCTTAGTGATACCCTGTCTTAAAGGTATATCTATCTGCTGCTGCTCATATTAATACTCTGTAGATGAAAGCTGCAGCAGGGACAACATTGGTCTGGTATCTCTCCATTTCCTTATATTTTAGGTAGCAAAGTCACTCATTAACAGCAAATGTTGCTTTTACTAGACTGCCTAAACCAGAATATATAAAAATATCTTTCACTTTTAGTCTATCAGCAGATAAAATGTCAGATAATGAAATCAGTGCTATCATGTCTGTAGCACATCATATTAACATTTAAGAGAAAATTACTTATTTAACTCAAGTAAATAAGAAAAAAAGTAAATGTAAAACCAAAACATGTTTTCTAGGTTCATGTCAACTCTATATTACATGTGTTCTGCTTCTCTGTGTTTATTGCATGCAAGCAATTGGATCTTTTCTTCAAGTACATCTGATGGGAAAGAAAAGTAACTTTAAAAAGCATAACTAGCTCCATTTCCTCAAGCAGCGTCTACAAAATTGTTATACAAGTGCTGCTTTGAAAACACTGGGGCTTTTTTACAATGTAGTTCAAGTAAACCCTTCTGCATGTTTTGTTTTTCTGTATGTTTTGGTTTTTAGTAGTATACAAATCCAGGTTTAAAAGAAAATGTTCCCCTTAGCTGTTGCCTTGGTCCATTTGTCAAATGGAAGAAGTGGTTCAACATTTTTGAGTGCTAATGTCATTGCCAGACCTGTTCTTGCATTTGATGCATAGAAAAGCTATCCTGGAAGGAATACTGAGTTATGCTAAAAAGGTCTGAATCTCAGCTGGACATCTGGTTCAAAATTCTGAAAATATCCTATGCCCATTTTTCAGAAGTAACTAGTATCCCAGGAGACAAGGTTCTTTATCAATAGAGACTCACAGATACCTACAGACAGCCAGGCAATTCCTGAAACTTCAAAAAGTGCTTATTCCTGCAAAACGCTACTGAAATCAATGGAAGACAAATACCTTGAAGTTTTCAAAGCTCTCACTAGGTAATTTTTGCAACTAGCAAGTCTTTGACTATCTTTGATGTTAAAGTTTTGGTCTTTTTACCTTGATGTATGTGAACAAGAACCAAGGACCGATGAAGTCTTTATGTAATAATGGACAGATAAATTGGAAATGCAAGTTAACAATTTTTTTTTTGAAGAGAAACTTATTTAAGAGATGTAATAAATTAGATAGTATTAAGATTGTGGTATTGGTGTACATTTAACAAAGCCATCAGAGCAATAACTATGCCTTTGTTTTTTGCAAATGTTTATTACACAGATGTTTAAAAAACTATCTAAAATGTCAGTGTTCTTTAAGGTCACTGCAGTCACTTCCAAGTATGGTGTCATGATTCATAGTATCTTGAGTAATGGTGTGTGAAAAAAGACTTTGTTAATATAAATGGAGGTAGGTGATAAGACCTAGTTCTTATTTCCGGGCCAATGAGTGTGCTTGGCTTTTTAAATTGTCAGAAGAAATAGCCTTTCATTTTTATTTTTACTAGAAAACCAACTGAGCGCTGACCAAAAGGTAGTAGTGTTTGATCCTCATTTTATGGGGCAGAGAACATGCTCTGTGTGTGTGTATTTTTGCAGAAGTTTTGTTTTTAACAAATCAAACAAATGCATATGAAAATTGAGCAAAATTTTAATACCTTCTGTTTTAAGGGAAACCCATCTAAAGCTCTAGCTAGCAATACTCAAGTTGTAAGGGACCAATGTTACTGGGGGGAGGTTAGTTTCCCTTTGTTTAAATACAACGCAAGCTTCCTGCGTGTAAGCATAACCAACTGGGTACTCAAAACCACCACACCTCATTTTAAATATGTCTGATGCTGATGCCCAGGTCAGACATCCAGTCTTCCTACATAGGTGGAGAAAGGGGAGATGCTAACCTCACAGGTAGTTACTTGATGCTGGCAGTATAATAAAGCCAGCTGAGGGCTCCACTGCCCCATCCCACCTTAGCCAGCTTTTTCCTGTGCTGCAATTTGCTGTCCTGTCAGCTGCATCAAGAGACCAGGCTGCAAACTGCAATGATCTGGGTTAAAGGAACCCTCTACAAAAACATGCTGGGGCGGAGAGGCATCTTTAATCATTTCAGTGATCTGGTTTGAAATGTTGCCATGATGGCTCCGTTGTGTCAGTACACCTGTGTGGAGGCAAACCCCAGTGACACACAGCTGGAGAGGTAGGGATAGGACAGCTTTAAAACTCCTTTGCTGTGAGAGCCGAAGTGTCTGGTACCTTCATGCTCAGACACTCTGTGTTGCTCACTGGAAGAGCCAGGGGCTATACAGGTGCCTCATACTGCTCAGTTATATCCCTCAGTTAGGTACGTGAAATAAAATGGTGTAAATACTCTCTGAGCTACTATTTTTTAATTACAAGAATAAGCTATATACAATAACATAGGAAATGGGGAATTTGTAATGCAAAACTTATTGCCCATTAATTCTTAGCCTTTGTGAGGACTATTACAGAACACCCTAAAACGGAAGTAATTCGTTAGATAGAAATAATGGTGATATGTATTTTTACTTTTCTCCAGTTGGGACAATGTAAGATTTTTCCTTTCATGCCTCTTTTGTTGTAGTTGTTGTACGGTAAAATGAAAGGTTTTGAAAAAGCTAGATATTTTGAAAACCTGAAATGAAGTATTACACATACTTTCAACAGAAAATAAGTTGGGAAAGATATTATTAATGAAAGGGAGTAATTTTGTGAAGGGAAGACTTGCTCTTTCCTCAGCTGCCCCAGTGCTTATCTCAGCCTAACTCCGCTCATGTTTTTCAATTCACCCAGGGAATAAGACACATCTTAGACATGATTATGCTAAACCTATTCCTATATTCACAGATTCCTATCCTTGCAGAGAAGAATGAATAAAGAATTAAACAGAAGGCTTCTGGAATCATAGCTCTGCTTTTCATGAAAAACTAATAAAATATCTGTCTTCATATTTAAATTATCCCCATTTTTTCTAAGAGGGAAACAAAAAGGTTATGGTCTTGTTAAATAGCAGTCTTCTCGCAAACTTTGAACAAAGTATTAAATTGCTGAAATTCTATAAAAAAGAAAGAAAACTGGAGATAAAACTTCAATAATAGAGAAGCCCTGTTGTTTTTTTCAAGTGTCGTTGTAATATATGGTGATAGAAATCTCTCTTCTCTTGCTAGCACAGACATATTTAGAGTTCTGTCTTCCTCCATAATTGTTTATTAAGGGATTCCTGTTTAGTCACTTTAGGCATGTAATAGGCAATAAAAGGAATTATGAAGATATAGCTGGGTTTGCCTGATCCCACCATTTTTCAGGTAAACATTGAATGGGCTCTGATAACAGGTGCATTTGCATTTGGCTTTATTCACTGCTGGTTTACTATGCTACTTGGGAAGGCATTCCAATGAAAATGATTGCAAATTCAATTACAACTCAAACATTTTCATTTCTGGCTGAGCCTGGCTTTCTCTTTTGTTTATGTGTAGCAATTGTTGCTGCATTGTCTAGACTTAATTTATATTTTAATTGAGTTTTAAACCTTCTTAACAGATGATGTACGAAGAGATTATGCAACCATTTCAGCAATAGAGAGAAAAACACTTTTTATAATTTGTTTTAATATGGGAGACTCAGCCATAAGAAAAAATATGTTGCCAATAGAACAGAAGTTAAACTTTGATAGTATTTTGACGTGAAACAGACTCTACTAGAAGAATCATAGGAGACAGATGGTAAAAGTGGTATTTCTCATAACTGCCAGCATTAGAAATTCAAGCACTAGTACCAGATATATATCTACAGGACATACTTACTTCAAAGTCAGCTGAATTGCAAATGGAAAGGTAGTTTGAGTATTTAAATTTCCTTTTAAAATTAAATTTTATTTATGTTATTCTTTCTGAAATTTTAGTGTCATAACTGCCATAGATAGAAAATAGCATCCTTTAGGCTACCTAAAAGAGAAATTTTTCCTCTCTTTGCTTCATGGCATTCTGGTAAGTAACTGAAAACAGAAGTTTTAATGTTCAGTTCATAGTTCTGCAGGGGTTTCTTTTATGGGGAGAGTATGGAGAGACAATCAAGAAGTCTTTGATTTTTTTGTTTCCACTGATAGACAGTTTATATTTGTTCCCTTTTGGTAACAGACTAATTGCTTTGTACTTGTAGAAAAAGGAAATAATACCAAGCAAGGTTATTTAGAAGAGAAAATGTATTTTGTTTTCCTAGAATTCATGACTCAGAATGTGAATACTGAATGTGTTTGTAGGTGAAGAACTTCTATTCTCATTCTGACAACGTTCTCATTTCAATTAGCTGTCACTTTATCTAGTCAAATATGAACCAGACTAATGTGATCTTGCCCTGTTAAGGCTAGAGAAGTGCTTGATGCACTTCAGAAAGTTTAAAAATTCCAAATGAATGAAGTCTAAAGGAAAATCTAATACTTAAAATAGAACTCTGTAATATTATAGGGCCTACTTTCTCTCATGTTTTAAAGCTACTATTCCTACAATTTCACTGCATTATTTTAATGGCACCCTTTTTTTAAGCATTGTAAAGGTGGTGATCTAATCCTTTTGAATCATCATGCAGTGTATGATGTGGATTTGATAGATTTGAAGACAAAATTATTTCAGCATAGACAGTGAAGCCATGAGTAATTCAAGGGCCTTTTGAAATCAGTTATAGTTTCACCTGTCTATTCAATAGATAAAACTTTACCCATGATTTACTAGTGATATATTGGAGGGGGGGCGGGGAGAGGTAGGCAAGGTAAGATTAATTTATTTATTTTATTCCTTGTAAGTGTAAACCCCTGCAGTGTATCTCCTGTATACTTAAGTATCTCATCCTATTGTAACTTATTCATTGCAGTTTCTGGAACTTGTCTATTTTAGTCCTTCCAAATCAATGAGAAGCCTTAAGTTTTAATGTCATTTTGGAAAATAAGCTCACCTGATGATAATAGTCCTATGAATGCCATTTAAGCAGAGAACTATATATAAATAATCGTTGTAAAATATGCTGTATTTTTATACCTTAGTGAAAGACCAGTACTTCTGAAATGGAAAACTAAAGCAGCTTGCATCAATATAGCTTCAGTGTTTTAATTGAGGCAGTTTACAAACTTACTAAGATAGCAAATTTATTCTTGTGCTATACATTTATAAATTGAAGTACAGAGAAAAGTCTGCTTTCTGTTGCACTCCCTCTAAGATAGAGAAATACCAGGAATGTAATTCAGTTTCCTAAAATCCAGCTTTGACTACAGCAACAAAGCAAGTTTCTTTCTAATTAGTAGTTGCTAAGCCATACTAAACTCATGGGCAGAGTCTGATTCAGTTCTGTTGTTCTAATGAGAAGCTGCTTGCAATAGAACATATAAGAAAAATCAGCAGCAATGTGATCAGCATTTTGTAATTTCCTCACTCATTAATCTTCTAAAGCAGCGTAACTGCATTAGAAAGGTGAAATTAAGACAAATATTTCCTTTCACTGGTTCCTTCCTAGCTCAGCTAACTCTCTTGTGTAGATGCTATTTGTTTACATGATCTAAATCAGATCTCACTCAATAGCTAGACAATGTGCTGAAAGGAAATATATGTGCTTTAGTGAAGGAAGTGAATCTGGGGTCGTAAGTAAAAGTGCTGATGTCCTAGTGAGCTGCTTGGTTATACTATTCCTGACAGAGAGATGTGCTGCTTGAGGTGTCACTCTACTCAGTCCCTAAAGCGGCATCTTTTCTACCAGTTGCTGCCCTTTGTTGCCTTAGAATTTACCTGATGCAAGCTGTATAACTTCTGTCTGGGCCACGACAGACGCCTCAGCTGTTAGGTGGTAGATGGTTCGTCTAATCCTACTGTTCTGCTCATAAGAACATGTGAAGTTAAGTTATTGTCCTTGGCAGTATGTGTTGCTTTCTAAAGGAACATTTTACTTTGTCCCTGTTGGTCTCCCTGTACAAATTTAAGAGTTTTTAGAGATACAAGCTTCGTTAAGAGCTCTTAGGGAGTTGATTTCAGAGCAGCCATTAATAACCAACAAATCTTACTGCCTTTTTAAGCACATTTACTGGGCTACAGAGTGTACAGAATATAAGGGTTATTGTGAAGTTTGGTCTGGAGTTGATAGATTATTTGCATTTATTGATTAAAAGTTGCAGCTCTAAAATGACTAGGAGCTTGTAGCCATAACTACATAGCACCAGTACTAAAAGCTTAAGACATGCACATTATACATTTGCAATATACATTGTATATAAACAGAGTATTTTAAAGGCTACACGGGACCATTAAGGTCATATAATCCAACCCTCATAACACAAACTCTACTAGTCCACATTAAGTCTTGCAGTGGACCTAGAACATACAGAAAATCATCCAGCCTGGAATAAAAACTTCAACTAACCAAAAATCTAATGCGTCCCTCAATAAATATTCCAATGGTTACTTAACCTTCCTGTAGTTATTACTTGTAGTTTTAATTCATCTAATGCCAGTTGGATCCTTCAACTGCCTACATCCTTAATAAATCTCTAAACACAGATTCAGTAGCAACACCCTTATGTTAAGCAAGCATGACGAGAAGATGGCAATAGGGTTAAAAAACAAGTAAGGAACAAAGGAATGAATTGTTAGTCAGCTCAGGCACACTGCATCACAGCAGTGCTTTGTGCTTAAGTGGTCTGCTTAAATTTAAACACTTTTTTTTCTGCCTCAAAAAGGTCACTGACTTGCTGATAAGTATCTATTTAGATTCAGGGAGTCCCTTCTTCCCAGTTCTCCCTAATCTGAGAAGATTGCTTTGAGTACTACTCAGGTCTCCCAACAGATATATAACAGAGGAATGCATATCCAGTTAGGAATACTGAGTGTACAGCCAAATTATATAGTCTATGTATAGCTGACCTGAATGAACCTCCTTTGCACCCTTACTGGGTCTGAAGTTGATACTCAAGATAGTGAGTGCCTCCAGATAGTGCTCTTGGAAATCATTGAGTAGGCAGGTCTGTGCAAACTCTCATACAAGACATTCTGAAAATCCTCTCTTA
>NW_009260066.1:554668-557315 GCF_000687185.1 Egretta garzetta
TAAACTGTGTGGTGGTTTTCTGACATGCACAAATGTTAATTAGTGATTGGGATAAGTGATCTCATTTGCCTTTCCAAACTTCTGGTGACTTTTGCATTACCTACTCTGACAAATCTTAACTATTAGCAATTGGAATACAGTTTACTAAAATTTAAGCGTGATGCATTTGCCAGCTTGTGTAGCACACCACAAATAAAGAAAGCATTTACTATTCTGTGGCTCTCACCCCAAAATACAAGGTCCAGCAACTACACATATGTTTTATTTCGTCAAAAAGGACGAAAATTTTTCAATGAGGGTGGTAAAACACTGACACAGGTTGCCCAGAGAGGTCGTAGAAGCCCCATCCCTGGAAACATTCAGGGTCAGGTTGGATGGGGTTCTGAGAAACCTGATCTGGTTGAAGATGTCCCTGCTCATTGCAGGGGGGTTGGACTAGATGACCTTTAAAGGGCCCTTCCAACCAAAAGCATCCTATGAGTCTATGGAAGTGGTTCTTAAACGTGCATTAATAAATGAGGGAAAGTTTTAAAATGCTCAGTAAATAACACTTATACCGATTCAGAAAGTGGAGGCTGAGCTTCATGAAAAAAGGCACCAGGAAGCCTCAACAACCATTTCCTTTCTTGCTTCATATGTGTAGTTGGTTTATTTCTTTTCTTTTTACTGCCTTGCCTAGCTATTAGAGCTATGGGTACTTCTGTGGTAACTGGTCCAGCCCGATACAAATACACTTCAACAGAAAAACAGGGAGGTGTTCAGATATTCCAAATTCATAAATAAAAGTTAAATAGTTCATACAGCATTTTTCTTTTGAAATTGAGCTGCCTGTAAAGCATGGGTAATCATGGATGAAGACATTTCAAAGGGAAAGGCTTGTTACTTTACCTCAGGGCCCAATAATTTTTGCTTTTAGAAGGCTGGCTTGGGATCAGTGCTCTAGTTCCAAAAGTTAACCTCTTATTTAAATTATTAATTGGAAGGTTGTCTGTTCTCCACCTTCCTCTTTTGCCTGTTGCTGTTTCAGATATTCTTTTCAATTCTTTCAAGTATTTATTTGAGTTTTACCCAAATAGCAAAGGCTTTAGGAGTAAAGCTATTTGTTCTGCAAAACATTAATGTTTTTTTATATCTTTGTAGGCTATTTGACTAATCCTCCCTTTTGGGATGCCAGGCCACTTATGGCTCTTACCTTAAAATGAGACATTTCTGTAAACAAAGGGAAGACATCATAGACAAATGATATAGCAGAAACCTGTCAGTTTTTCTTGGTTGTAGATGTTGGTTTTTATTTTTCCCAGTGTTTCCCTGAAAAGGCATGGGTTCACTGTGTTAGTATCTGGAGTTTGATCATTCCACAGGTGGTGGTGTCTAGTGCAGAATGAAGGCCAGGTAACATTAACCACATTGTGTCTGTGCTTATCTAGGAGTATACTTGAGGTTACTCATTGAGGCCACTGTTTGTTGGATTCTTTTTTTTTTTTTTTAATGCAGATTTCTCAAATAATATTTCTTTCTCAGATTTTAATGGAAATAATACAAGTTGTGTCCTTCTAGTCTCAAGAATCTGTGGTAAAGCACAGTGGAGTTTTATTAATAATTAGCCTGCTGATTTCTCTTTTTGTGGAGACCTCTGTGATTTCAGGCAGAATTTCCAATTTATTTGGATGATGTGAGTTTATTTTAGCTGTGCAGTGGATATTCTTGATTTAGTAATTATTTAATTTCCTTTAAGAATGGAAGAATGATAGGCACAACATTTCATAACTATGAGGTGTAGCTTGTATAAAGGACAACTGTGCTATTTTAATGAGGCTTGTAACCATTCTAGGTGGTATCTAGGCAATTTGACTATGCCTGGTTAGCTGCATAAAAAAGCGTTTAGTGTTGTATGGCAAGTGGTAATCCTATTATTTTAGGAATAGTCTTAAACTGGAAAACTTTGCAGGCCTTTGTAGTGCCATCCTGTCAGTAGTAAGACTTAAATGGAAGGCAGAGAATGAATACCTACACAGCTGCTATTACATGTATATTTCCAAAAATACTTTTTAAAATCTGTCAATACCTTAAGAATTCATATTATGTTTGAGTTTAAGCTGTTCTTTACTTGACGCATTGTCAATCATAGAATCATAGACAGTTTAGGCTGGAAAAGACCCTTAAGATCATCAAGTCCATTTCGGCGAAGACACCGAGGCGAAGGGCTCCAGAGCAGAGGATCGCGACGGGGGACCCTTTCTTAAAAGCAGCAGAATTGTGAAGTCAAGAGCGCAGGGAGGGAGAGGGCACCCCACGCCCCCACCCCCACCTCAGAGCCAGCTCCTAACGAGGTAATAGACACCCCTACCCAAGGGGATGCGACACTGGACCTGGTGGTGACCAATGCAAGCGAGCTTGTCGGAGATGTCAAGATCGGAGGCAGCCTGGGCTGCAGTGATCATGCGCTGGTAGAGCTCACGCTCCTGAGGGAAACGGAAAGAACAAAGAGTATAGTCAGGACCCTGAATTTTAGAAAAGCAAAATTCCAGCTCCTCAAGGAGATAGTCAGAAGGACTCCCTGGGAAACGGTCCTCAGGGACAGGGGAACAGAACAGAGCTGGCAGATCTTTAAGGATGTGATACACAGAGCGCAAGAGCTCTCGATCCC
>NW_009260066.1:557597-571986 GCF_000687185.1 Egretta garzetta
CAAGGTCGGGAAGAAAATGGCCTGCAAACACTGTATACATGCAATGGAAAAGTTTGCTCAGTTATTAGTTAATATCTGGTTGAACCTGGGAAACCCGAGCGCCACGTTATTCTTGCTCCAGATGTTTCAGCTGGCTAAGCAACCTCACCGCAGCTGTGCAGGTGCAAACCTCCAGCAGGCAGCTGAACATGTTTTATAAAGCCTTAAAACGCCTGAAGGCAATTTGCAGACGCAACTATGTTCGTCCAAGGCGCAGTCTTTCCTCCAGACAACCCAAAGCAATTTCAGCCAGCGTTTAATGGTAAGCCAGGGGGTCGTCGAGGAGTGTTTCAGCTCCACTGGCGGATCCTCATCCTGTGCCTTACATATTGCTCGTTCCTGGTTGCAAACTTTATTTGGAAAGAGACTATAATCAAATAAAATGTGCTGTTTACAGGGCTGCTGCTTGGAGACAAGACTTTTACCCTCTCGCTGCATGGAAGGCATCAAATTCAGCAGCCAGGAGAGCCCCGTCCCCTCTGATTTAGGGCTCCGAATGCTGCCTCCCAGCTTGTAACACCACAGTGAGATTTTTTTGCTTTCCCTGACCTTCGGCAGAGGTCTGCATGGCGGAGGCTTTATGCCCAGAGGTATTTAAGAGTCCAGAGGAAGGCTACAAAAATGCTCCGAGGGCTGGAGCCCCTCTGCTATGGGGCCAGGCTGGGAAAGTTGGGGGTGTTCAGCCTGGAGAAGAGAAGGCTGCAGGGAGACCTGGCTGCAGCCTTTCAGTACTTAAAGGGACCCTGTAAGGAAAGACAGGGACAATCTTTTTTGTAGAGCCAGGTGTGTCAGGACAAGGGGTAATGGTTTTAAACTAAACCAGGGTAGGTTTAGACTAGATATAAGGAAGACATTCTTTACAATGAGGGTGGTGAAACACTGGGACAGGTTGCCCAGGGAGGTAGTGGAGGCCCCATCCCTAGGAACATTCAAGGCCAGGTTGGACGGGGCTCTGAGCAACCTGATCTGGTTAGCAGTGTCCCTGCTCCTGCAGGGGGGTTGGACTAGATGATCTCTAGGGGTCTCTTCCAACCCAAAACATTCTATGATTCTATGAAGTCCAACCATTAACCTAGTACTGCCAAGCCCACCACTAAACCATGTCCCTAAGCACCACATCTACACATCTTTTAAATACCTCCAGAGATGGGGACTCAGCCGCTTCCCTGGGCAGCATGTTCCAATGCTTGACAATCCTTTCTGTGGAGAAATTTTTCCTAATGACCAATCTAAACCTTTCTTGGTACAACTTGAGGTCATTTCCTGTCATCCTATTGCTTATTACTTGGGAGAAGAGACTGACACCCACCTCGCTACAACCTCCTTTGAGGTAGTTGTAGAGGGTGATAAGGTCTCCCCTCAGCTTCCTCTTCTCCAGGCTAAACAACCCCAGTTCCTTCTGTCGCTCCTTGTAAGACTTGTGCTCCAGACCCCTCACCAGCTTTGTGGCTTTCCTCTGGACATGTTCCAGCACGTCAATGTCCTTCTTGTAGTGAGGTGGCCAAAACTGAACACAGTATTTTTGGTGCAGCCTCACCAGTACCGAGTACAGGGGCTTGATCACTTCCCTACTCCTGCAGGCCACACTATTCCTGATACAAGCCAGGATGCCACTGGCCTTCTTGGCCACCTGGGCACACTGCTGGCTCATATTCAGCCAGCTATTGACCAGCATCCCCAGGTCCTTTTCTGCCAGGCAGCTTTCCAGCCACTCTTCCCCAAGCCTCTAGGGTTGCATGGGATTGTTATGACCCAAACGCAGGACCCAATAGTATACACTTAATATACACTGATACTGTTTGGGAGTCATCTTATTTTTCTCAGCTGAAAACTCAATTGCCTTTTAAATGATTTTATAGTTGGCATTAAATGTTCCATGAAGCACAGGAATGAAAATGAATGCAAACATTTCATGCTTTAATGGTTGCAACAGCAGTCTGCGCAGCGGACTGGAGCTTCAAAAATAACGTGTGACTAATCACTTTGTGACCACATTGTTGTATTCTGAGATCCCCAGTGAGACCGTTCATGAGATACCCTGACATATGTCTTGCTGGTTTACAAAGTGACAATTTGTGATTTGTTCCTATATGTACAGTGCTGTGTCCTAGTTCTTATCACTGAAAGTGTCCTTAAAAGTATGAGTGCAGGGAGAAGTGCAATGAACCCCTCATTGTGAGACTGCACAGAGGCATGGGAACGAAGAAGGGGGAAGGACAGTAGCTCCTGTGACCCTTCCCTTTCCCTTTATCTTCCGCCAAATATGTTGCATTTTTGGGGAGGATGGAGGTGAACAGAAACCTATCAGGCTTGCAATGATAAATATGCTGTGCTTCATTGCTATTTTTCAAATAGTCCTTTTGATTTTTGGTGAACGTGTGTTAAACAGCTCTGTGATTACATGTCAACTCAGAGCTCTTCAGTTTCACACAAACGGAATTCAAACCTTTTGTCTTTAATCAATCAGCTGCTTGCTTTTTTCCTGTGTATTGTGACAGCATATTGAAGAAAAATTAGAAAAACATGATACAGTTCAAGTAAGCAGGGCACCTTCCCAAAATGATGTAACCCTCATGCTGAGTGTTGTCCTTTAAAAAATAGAGTGGTTTATGCCTGATATAAAAGCTTGCTGCTTAAAACCTTCCAATAAAATGACATTTATCATGCTAGTGATGAGTCAGTCAATTTTTGTTTTTTCTTGGGAGGTTGTGTTGTTGTATGATTTGAGTCTTTCAGTTTGAGCCTGTCAAAGCTAAATTTAATCACAGAGTTGCTGAAATACATCCCGGCTTGCATGTGTTTTGGTTGGAAACCCTACTAACGACAGGCAAAGAAGCAGCACTAGCAGCAATGAGAATGACTGCTCCCATGTTTGGGTCACAGACTCCAAGGCTTCATTTTGCTCTATCTGTGAAGGAAACTGTAGCGAAACGCCACCTATTCTGGAGTACTGATGTGAGGAAGTCTGTCACTTTCTTCTTTTCCTGACTTGACCCATTTCTCAGAATCTTGCTCCAGCCTGTGCTGTTTCCTTCCACTTCATGAGTTTCTATATCTCTCCAGGTGCAGGTGCAGATGAGAAATCTCACCATCAAACACTGCCCACCATTTTGCTTATAGGAGACTCTCTGTATACTTAACTTGTTGCACAAACAGATTTCACTACTTAAATATCAATCAGATAATGCAAACTTGCTCTGCAGCTAGGTAATGGGGCAAAACAGGAGAGGAAAATAGAAGACTAAGGTTACCGACTTCTAGTAGGAAATCTAACTGCCTTTCAAGTAGTGCCTTTAGTACCATCCTAATACGAAGTTACAGAAGACGTCAGAGCTTTACTGCATCACTAGAAGTATTATTTTTACATGACAGAAGTGTGAAACTGAGGTCTTCTCCACTTTTGATCATTTAAAATGCTGTAGGGCTGTTGAAACAAAACAAGGATACTAAACTCTATGTTCAGACCAATGTCTGACATAATAAGTATTTGTAACAAAAACTCCATTATTTGAGGTTTATCTCTTACGAAATATCTGAAGGATTTTTTGCTTAAAAGGCATGAATGATTTAGTCTTGTATGGTCTGGTTCTCAGAAGCAAGGAGACGTAAGCTCTCTGGTTAGGTGTTTTTGCATTTATCTTTGCTCTTGGAATGAAAAATGCTTGCGTTTCAGGCCTTGGCTGATGTAACTTGTGGCTGCTTTGCGTAGAAGTACTTGGAGAATGCTCTAGATACAAGATTTATTAGATTCATATACTATGAGATGTCTTTTCTTCGAGAAGTCAAATATAAGACAATTCTGCCTATAAAGTAATTTCTCAGCTCTGTAAGATTTTCGTACTAAACCAACTCAAGTCTGATCCTTTATTTATTTATTTGCAGAATTTGGACTCTTGATATAACTATCTTATACAGCTCTAAAAAGTAGGGCCAATGATTTAAGCTTGAAGATGATGTCCCAAAAATAAGATGGGGGGAAAACCACAAGGGAATATCAACTTTGAACTTGGCCCTATGGAATGAAATTCAAATAGATAATGAATGTTTGTATTATCCTATCGATTACTTGAGTATAACTGGGTTTTCACAAAGGAGAGGTATAACTTTTTTTATACCATTATTTAGGCGGATGCCGGTGATGTAACAAAATTACTGCACTTCTGAAACAGTTGTGAGCTGATGAAAAATCAGCAGCCTTGTGAAGGTATTTTTTCAAAACAGCCTCTAAGATTGGATTTGTAAAAAGGCCAGTGCTAGAATAACCTTCCTACTCAATTTGTCTTTCAATTTGTGAGTGGTGCAAACTGTTACTGGAGTGCTGTGTTGAGCTACGGAGACTGAAGTTCAGGAATGATGAAAAATTAGGAAATGCACAGGCAATATGACTTGTCATGAAAAGACTCAAGGAGTTCAATCAAACTGATTAGAGATGACTGAAAGTTGAACAGGTTTAAATGGCTGAACGTTGAAGCAAGACAAACTCAGATGATTGAGCTACATTTTTTTTAATTTTAAATTTGAGTGTGGTCAATCACAGAACTAGTTGTTGAGATTGTCATGGAGTCTTCATTGTGGCAGCACTTTTAATCAGCCTTGGATGTTTCAAGAATACATCTTCTCAAGTTACCATTAAATCTGGGTGAATATTTAGTCTGGATTATGCAGGCAATCAAGTCTGATAGCAGTCATTATTTCAAATTTTGTAATTCATGTAAGCCATTTTAAATTAGAAGTAGATAAAGGAGGAATATATGGGAGTGCTGTTATAAGATTTCATGTGTATAAAATTTTTTTATAGTCTTGGATAGACTTTCTAATTAAGTTCATAGGGTTGATGCTGAAACCATTTTGAAATTTTTTGCACAAATAATCTTTTAATAAAAGAACCTCTAATGTTTGCAAGGGTTTTTGTTGTGTGCAGGTTTAAGATTGTGCAATATGTTCTGCTCTTTGGAGGTAAATGAAAAGCAGTTTGTTTCAGAAGTTCTTGTGGGCTTGATGACATTTAGTAAGGCTGTGACCAGCTAATCCAAAACCATGTTAAACCATACATGACACCCGTATTAGCTGCTCTGTACTGTGCAACAGGAGTGCTCATGTGGTCATATATTAACACTGAGCAAGTGTTTTTTAAAATAAAAGTGTGATTTTGGCATTTATCCAAAGCTAGAATTTCTCATACTGCTTTATACTCAAATATCAGCAAAACAAGCAGAGCCGAATGAAGACTTGGTTTGAAATGCTTTATGTTAGAAAGATCAGATTTATATTTTGTTATTATTCAAGCACAATTCATTGTGTGGTTTGGGCTTTTTCTTTTGTCTGTTGTCTTAATTGGTTCACAAGGTGCTCCACATTTTATAGGCCTGCACTACTACATTGGTTTTCTACAAATGCGTAAAACTGTAAGGGCTTTTTTTTTCATGTGCGTAATCTTACGGGTGTGTTTCACCTGTTTCTGCCAGCATAATAATTCCATTTCCACTTGTTAACTTGGTATTGTTCTTTTCATTTTTCTGGGCTTGATCTGTCTGCTCTTAGACCTACAAGGAAATGTTTAACCACCTCAGTATTAATTTCTGAATTGTTGACTTAGTTTTGTCATGGCCACTTGAAATTTACTGGGCTGAGAGATAGAGATAGGCTTTCCTATTTGCTTTTGATAAGCTCCATCAGATTAACACTTTTCTTACAATGCGTGAGCGTGTATCTCTTTTGCCATTCTCAAGTTGGCACATTGCTGATTTTATCTCTTCATTTCAATCATGAGAAAATTCTTATAAAGAGAGAAGATCAAAAACCAGATACAGTCTCATGAAAAACATTAAAAATTTTTTCAAAGGCAAATATCAAATCCTCAGTGCGTTCGCCTTCTCTTCATTCTTCATCAAGTGAGTAGACCTCTTTTTCTAGGGAGAAAAAGATGATGTATTCCAAAAGTCTTTCAGCTGAACAAATTTAATGACTTGCCATTAGCAGTATTTTCTACCCCTCTTAGTCCCTCTACTATATTACTCAGATCCTGTCTTACCAATAGGCTTAGAGAGAGCATTTTTACAGTAAGAGTCTCTTTAGATTCAGTAGTCTCCAATATAGCATGATATTTATCAGTCTTCTTTATCAGTCTAAATTGCATAGAAGAGAATAGTGTTTATTTGAATCTTTGGCTGACTGTAGAAAAATGTTAATGCAACACTTACTTTGCCACATATTTTTTCATTTTTACTAAAATATTCAGTTACTCTTCTTGTTCCGTCTCATGTTAGCCCATCCCTAAGAAGAAATAAAAATAAATTACTTCAGTTCTGCTGGTATATTAAAATAAAGCCAGGGTTATTTTGTTTTCTTTCTTCAGCAGAGGCAAAGTCTTTGCAATTGAAATTTAGCGGTTATTTTTACAACCTATAAATTGAAATGGATGGCATTTATGTTTTATTCATCTGTGCACTGTAAAATGATATACATTGTAGCAAAATAAACAGTGTAAAAAGGGACCTATTCTAGTACCTGCTTATTGTTTCTTTGAAGTTAAAGTGTATTTATGTGAAAAGCATGAGTATATCTGAAAGTAGTTTTCTAGCTGATGCAGTTTATACAGGTTTCAGGTGATTTAATTAATGGTAAACAAATGTATCAAAGGCTATTGAATACACAGACATTGCTTTGGCTCATGGTGTCCCTGAACTGCAAGTCTCTGCGGTATGGGAGATTATGCAAGGAAAACATCATCTATGCTCTTGCTGTGTTCTTCTGCTCTTCCATGGGCATCTGGTGTTTGCCAGTGTGAAAAACAAAGAAAATTGCATTACATGGATTTTTAATCTGATGATATCATGTTCCTTGTACTTTTAAATTTTGACCACAGTACCAGTTTGTTTAGTTATAGGCATGCTTCACTTAAAAAAAAAAAAAAAAAAGTGGATAAATAACCTTATGCAAAAGTTTTCACACTAGCCCTATTTATAATGGGCATTCATCATCTCTTCTATGCATCACCCAGATTAGGAATGTGTAGATGGCCACTACTT
Organism: Egretta garzetta; assembly: GCF_000687185.1. NCBI lineage: Eukaryota > Metazoa > Chordata > Aves > Pelecaniformes > Ardeidae > Egretta > Egretta garzetta. The sequence goes on from NW_009260066.1 coordinate 564,665, forward strand.
ACCTACTCTAGGGTTTTGTGAATTCTATCCGACTGCCACAACTAAGAGCTCTAGGGCTGCAAAACAGTTTCCATTCACTGCGCGAGTGTGTGTCTGCCTCCACCATAAACACCCTTCCCAGCAACTTGGCTTTCTCTTCTCATTGTCAGAACCTTTAATGCCATTTTGCATGCATGGTGGAATGGTTGACTGTCCAGCCTCATGATGGTAACAATCAATATAACCTCTGTCTGCACGTGAAAGTAGTTTTGGCTGGCATTTGCTTTGGCTGGTGATAGATAGGTTGTTAGATAAAGGTCTTGCATACAGACATACTTGAATTAATTCAATTAAAGCAGGTTGGACAATCTGAACAACTTCTGTGTAGATGCTCTTGATTCCTTAGCTTAGCTAAACTCTATTTCTAGCTGACCTCGGTAAATCACCATTTAAACTGCTAGTTATTATTAATCATGTGAAAATAGACAAATTACCTGAATTTAAATACATTTATTTAAATTAACTACTTAAAACTTCTTCAGCCAGTCAATGTGAGGACAAAAGCTGGCTGTGGATTAGACACAACACACATTTTTCTCAATTAGGATAAAGACACAATAGTAATGGTCAGGCTGTGCTATAAAATGAGATACAAAGTACTCTAGGAAGATATGCATCTGCTTTTTCATGGTTTGGTTGTTTTTTTTTTAATAAGATTTGTGTTTGTAAGCATCCATCTGTGAATAATTTCTGGTCTCGCTCCTACCTGAACTCTGGCCATAATCCTTTGACCGTGGTGCTATTACTGTTTCCAGACCTGCTAGTGATGCCCGAAAGAAGTTTTTGGTATGCAGTGGGGAAAGCTGGCCTGATTACATGAGTTATATGGTGACAAAGATCTTGATTTCAAATTCAGCTATCTTTTTTTCATGTAAAACAAAGGAAATATAACATAAGGGCTAAAAAAAAAGGAGGATTCATGCAGAAAGTCCAAAAGGAATTGGATTTGAGTTGTATTTTATTTTTAAAGGAGCATCTACAGGGTGTGGGGTGGGGTTTTTTTGGTTTGGTGGTTTTGGGGTGTTTTTAGGGATTTTCAGAGTGGTAAATGTGGAGTGGGTTTACTTTTACTCCAAAATCATGTGAGTTAATGCATCTTTTTGATCTTTTCAGACGTGCTATCATGCTCAGATATGTAAAGGTTAGGACAGGAACTTGAAAAAATGAAATACATTCTCATCTGTAAGATGCCTATCTAGGGGGAGAAGTTCATCTGAGCACATTACGTAGGAAGGGAGAAACAAAGACATGAAAAGTGATAGGACAAGAGGAAATTACCTCAAGTTGCACCAGGGGAGGTTTAGATTGGACATTAGGAAAAATTTCTTCACCAAAAAGTTTGTCAAGCATTGGAATGGGCTGCCCAGGGAAGTGGTTGAGTCTCCATCCCCGGAGGTATTTAAAAGATGGGTAGACAAGGTGCTTAGGGACATGGTTTAGTGGTGGAATGGCAGTGTTAGGTTAACGGTTGGATTTGATGATCTTTTCCAACCTACATGACTCTATGATTCTATGAAAAAACCCCTTTTTTAGAGGTGCCTGAAAACACAAGAGAAATGAATGGGCCTTAGTCAACTCCAGCAGGATTTCTGTCCTGAGCAGTTAACTGGTTAGTGTTCTGGGTATAGCAGCTACCCTTCCACTCAGTGTGGGGACAGAGAAACACCTCTTTATCCTATAGGCACTTAATCAGTGGAGGCCACTGCCTTACAGAACTACCTGCAGAATGGTCTAAGTAAAAGATGGGTTGTGGAAGCTGAGAAATTATTTTGACTGCCAAAGAAGTAAGGGGCCTGTGCTTTTGAGAAAAGGCAGGAGAAAACCGCAGAGCACAGGGCTAGAAACAGATATGGACATACCAAAGTAACATTTGTAATGTGGTCTTGGAGTAAGCACAGAGTGCTAAATAAGGGGTGGAAAAGGGTTTCCAGGCACTTTTTATAGTGGGGAGTTAGATCTCTAAGGAACGGTGCTGAGTTTTACTTATTTCTGATGAGCTAAGAGCAGGGGATCTCTCACCTCTCCCTCTCTCAAGAATAGCTGAGACTGCATCAGAGGAAAAAAAATCCTATGCTGTTATAAAGCTTTTATTTTTCTTCAATGATATAATCTGTGAATTTTTGGCTACCTCCTCTGTGCAAATGCAGAAATCTTAGTTTGCAGACAGAAAACTGGATGTTTATAAAATGGTTTGCAACGTTTTTTTATTAAATGTATCATCAAAGCACTTATTAACACTCTTACCATTTCTGAGAAGTGGCATTTTAGATAAGCATTTCAGTATGTATTCAAGAAGTCTTATAGTTTTTGTGAGAGGAGGAAAGAAATTTCATAAGCTATTTTTCTAATTTTTACACCACCTTGTGTTCTACATTTGTAGTACTTTGTATCTGATAATATTTCTAACTCCTGTGCTACAGAATCCCTGAAGATCCCCTAAGAGAGGACATTGGCAAAAAAATAAAAATGTTTTTGTTTTGTTCTCTTTTTTCATCATATGTCTTTTTTTTCAGGTATGTCTTTGACTTGTTTGTATATTTGTTTAATCTCAGCAGAGAATTGACATGGTTAACTGACTCCAACCCATGGATCCAAGAACTTTTCTGTTTGCCTCTAATATCTCAAAAACCATTAATTCATCTATACTGTTCTTCATAGCACTGGTTGAACACAGACAGAAGAATAGATGTTTCTAGTGCCATTCAACCGTGCAGGAACAGAACCTTTGAAGAAACTTGATTTTGAATGACAACTGCTATCTGTCATTGAAATGTAGCAGTTCTAGGAGCGTATCCTGTTACATCACTGTAAGCCAGGTGTGGAAACGATGTTTTGATAGGCTCCAGACAGAAATTTGCTAGAGAGAAAAGGGAAACTGAACAAGTTGGGGGATAAAACTGATTTTTGGAATCTGCCTAAAAAAAAATCTTCAGTGCTTAAAGGAAAATTTGTGAAATCCTTATCACTAAGGCCGTTGTCCACTTGTTATATTCTCGTTTGCCTTTGCCTATTACTTTTTTCCATTTACTCAGCCTGGATGTTAGTACAGAAAGAATGAGAAACAAGCAAGAGGAGCCGAAAGTCTTAATGCACAATTGACATTACGATTTAATTGATGAAAGAGACTTGTGGAATAACTTGTCTGATTGGAATATTACTATAAAAGGAGAGACAGATAAGAGGGAAGGTGTATGTTGCTCTATATATCAAAGATGTGTATGCTTGGTCTGGGATTCAGAATGCAGAAGGAATGGGATCTGCTGCAAGTCCATAGACAATATTTAAAGTATTAAAAATTGGAGGCACTATCGTGTTGATGCTGCATGGCATGCCACCAAACTTGGAAGGACAGACAGACAGTGCTTTCTGTGAGCAACTAAATCAAAGCAGTGGATACTGCAGTAGGAAGGATTTCCCAGAAATCTTTTGGGAAAGGAATGCAACAAAATATTTCCTGATGATTTTGTTAGAGCTTCTTGGTACAGAAAGCTAAAATGCAGCTCAGATGGATACCATCTAAGCAGTGGGATTTCCTTGAGAATGTGAAACTGGAGGGCAACTTCTTGAAACTGGTGAAAAAAAGGGAAAGCCAGAGAACAACAAAACCAAACCAATGAACTTACTTAAAGAAGCCAGGATCCAGACTTCAGTGAGCAAGTTGGTAGATTAAATTTCTTGAAAGGCAAGTTTAGGCAAAAATTAAGCTATCGCAATTTAATGAACAAATGGGAACAGCAACAAAGACACAAACTAATAGTAGGTTTAGTGAATGGCAACATGAAAATAAATGAAGCTATTTAGGTTGTCCCCAAAATGTCAAACATAACATAGGGATGTTGCAGTGTAACCTGATGTTGCACAGGAAAGGAAGGCAGAGATAGTGATGGACACATGGTATTTACATTTGGAAAAATTATCCCTGTGCTTCAAATGTACTTGGCAATGTTGGAGCCACTTTAGTGTGAGCTTTTCTATGTAATTTCGTTGTTTCTGTTCCAAGATATACATATTCATATACTTTAAATTTAAAGGTCAGAAATATTTATAATGTTTTAAGGAATGCTTTTCTTGGATTTAAGTATGCATGTAACTTGAAATCTGTCTGTAAATTACAGCAGTTAGAGAACAACACTTCCTTTTGGTTCTAATCTCTCCTTTGTAAACTTTTGATCCTTTTTTTTTTTTATTGTACAGAATAAGGTTGAATTAAAGTTTACCACTTAAGTAATTTCTTGAAATGCTGAAGACTTGTGAGGAAAGTGGACTAAAAAGCCCAAAATTTCTAACTCTAAGTTGTCAAGACAGTATTACATTTTTGGTTTCCAATAATATCTTCCTATAATACAACATATAACTTGTTTATAATATCTGGTTGGAGCATGGATATGTATGTTTTGAGGAAAAGTAGAGAAAGAAACAAAGAAAAACCTTTTCCTAGCCAGTTTGTAGGGGTTCATGTTTAACATTTCTTACACTGCAGAAGCGCCATTTTGGTAATTTTCATTCCTTTCGCTTTCAACTTATTAACATGGTGACTTTATGGCTATGATGGGTTGACCTTGGCTGGACAGCATGTACCCACCAAGCTGCTCTGTCACTCCCCTCCTCAGTAGGACAGGATGGGGAGAAAATAAGATGGAAAAAACCTCGTAGGTCAAGATAAAGGCAGTTTAATAAAGCAAAAGCAAAGGCCACGTGCAGAAGCAAAGCAAACCAAAAGATTTATTTTCTACTTCCCATCAGCAGGCAATGTCCAGCTTCTTCCTGGGAAGTAGGGCTTCAGTACACATTGCGGTTGCTCCGGAAGACAACAATTGTAATAATGAATGCCCCACACCCCCCCTCCTTTCTCTTAGCATTTATTGCTGAGCAGATGTCATATGGTCTGGAATAGCCCTTTTGTCAGTTGGGGTCAGCTGTTCTGGTTGTGCCCCCTCCCAAGATCTTGCCCACTTCCAGCCTATTGGTGAGGGGGGAATGTTGGAGAGACAGCCTTGATGCTGTGGGAGCATTGCTCAGCAGTAGCCAAAACAGTGGTGTGTTACCAGCACCTTTCTAGCTACCAATACAAAGCACAGCACTATGAGGGCTGCTATGGGGAAAGTGAACTCCATCTCAGCCAGGCCCAATACAATGGCCTAGGAAGAAATAGACATGAATATTTTTGTCTGGATTGTTAAAGTGAATATGCCACATAAACTGTGTGTTTTGTGACAGAAGTAGCATACTGAAAGGATTTTAAGCAATCCTTGGTTCCCAGGCTTTTAAATCTAAATATATATCATTACCCATTCAGAAGTTCTGATCAATGCAGATTCTCTTATTTAGTTGGGAAAAGATTTTCTTCTGGATTATGTGGTATCAGATGCTTTCTCACCTTCATGTATTTTGCTTGAGCTGTGAATTAAATCCCTTCTGGTTATAAGTAATGCTGATTTTTATCGCCTCTTTTTAAGTGCTTCATGAAGTCATAGTCACACAAATTATCTTAGTCACATTCTAATTAAATAGCATGAGATCTGTGTTTGCATTTCAGAATTCTGTCTCCCACTCATCATAAATATAGCAAAATGTGTGTATTTTTGCACAGGCAAATGTATGTGTGTATGCCTATATATGAAAACATGTAAAAATATGACATGCCTCACACATCTGTTTCCAGACTGAGCTCTCAAAAAAGAAAGCAGTAGGATTCAAAACTAGTTTTTGGTTAAAACTGTGGATTCTAGTGGTTAACTGGGCAATCCAATAAAAAAACCCGAAACCTGTAAATCTTTCTTACACTGCCTGTGCTAAAAAGTTAAGGGAAAAAATAGGTAGAACGGGTTTTGTAAGATGATGATATTTTATTGGCTGACACAAAGGTTGTTTAGAAAAGCAGATGTTTTAGTGCACTGCTTGTCTAATGATTACTGTAACAGTGGTTTGTAAAGCAGTCTTTGAGATAAAGCTTGATGCTTAAGGAGAAATTTAAAGAAAGAAAAAATCTTACTATTTGTGAATGGTGGAAGAACCAAAAAAAAAAAAAAGAAAAGAAAGGTTACTCCCCAAATGTAAAAGACTAATCTAGAACTTAATATGAAAACCTAGACTTACGGATTTAAAGTTCAGTTTTGTAATTGTACCAGGATGATATCATCCAGTAATGAGCAACAGACATCTAATGAATAATGTTAAAGACGTGCAATTAAGCTTGTTTACTTTCTGAAGATCCACTTGTTGGCTCTGTATGTACTTAGGTTACTAGAACTAGCAAATAAATGTAGGTTTGTGCCTGATATAGATTTGCTATTATTTCGTTATCCAGCCATCAAATGCCATAGTTTTGGAAACTTTACCCACAAATATGCTTGCATTTCTTATGTACAGTTCTGCGGTATTTCAGGTTCATCATAATACTAAAGAACTACTCAGATAAACTCATGCCATTTCTCTCATCTGGGAAAAATGCACTCTTCTGAAATGTCAAGGACACAGTGAATGGCAAGGTCTTTGTTTGCCAGCCATCCAGTGCAGCAGGTTTAACCAGCTGGTAAAGTCCAGGTTCAGTGGGGCCAGGCCATGCAGTCAGTCTGTGTGTGATCATCCTGGTTACTGCTCTAGCCACATCACTGATGGGAATATAATCAGTTCAAAAGTAGTACCAGCACCATCATATATACACTTAATAGTAATTGTACTAAGTGTGTCATTACTGAATTCGGCTATTTGCATTTATCTCAGGTTCCCTGCCTTGTTTCATTTTCCTAATGATATTTTGAACTTTGCACAGAAACAATTTGTGCCATTTGGGGTTCATGAAGAGGAGTGTGGCCAGCAGGGCGAGGGAGGTTCTCCTCCCCCTCTGCTCTGCCCTGGGGAGACCCCACCTGGAGTATTGTGTCCAGTTCTGGGCTCCCCAATTCAAGAAAGATGAAGAACTCCTAGAGAGAGCCCAGAGGAGGGTAGCAAAGCTGATTGGGGGACTGGAGCATCTCCCCTATGAGGAAAGGCTGAGAGAGTTGGGCTTGTTTAGCCTGAAGAAGAGAAGATTGAGAGGGCATCTCATCAACACGTACAAATATCTTAAGGGTGGAAGTCACGAGGATGGAGCCAGACTCTTTGCAGTGTTGCGCAGTGCCAGGACAAGGGGCAATGGGTACAAACTGAAACATAAGAGGTTTCAGTTGAATATGAGGAAAAACTTCTTTACTCCGAGGGTGACAGAGCCCTGGCACAGGCTGCCCAAGGGGGTTGTGGAGTCTCCTTTTCTGGAGACATTCAAAGCCCGCCTGGATGGTGTC
>NW_009260066.1:572043-598543 GCF_000687185.1 Egretta garzetta
TCCCAAGGTCCCTTCCAACCCCTCACCATTCTGCAATTCTGTGATTCTATAATTTAGCAGTATCTCTACTGTCAAATCTGGGGAAGAAGTTAAGCCCTCAATGCGTAGATGCCAGGACTCATTACTCTTTAAACAGGGTCTGTATATAAATGCCTAGGCCTAAAACATGGATCCTCAAATCTTCTTTTCCCTGCCAGTATCTACAGAGGTATCTAGATTTTACAAGTGTCATGGTCTGTAAAACTGCTGCTGGTGCATTATACCATAAACAGGCACCACTGAAGAGTTTGGCAGTTAATGCTTTTCTTTGTCTAGATATTCATGCGGAGCATTTGTCTGGTATCTTGCCTGTGGGGATTAATCTAATAGTCATTCTATGGCTATGGGCTGGTGAACAAGTTCTTGTGCAGTAAACCAGTGCATGTACACATGCTGAATGTCAGTTTCTTTCTAAAAATTACAATGCATATTCTTACCTTGCAGAAGAATTAAGGGAATTCCTTTCTCTCATTGAAAGTTCAACAGGATGAAGCTAAGTTACTCCAGACATATTTTATCTATAATACCTGCTATTTGAAATATTAGCTTAACTAACTGCTATTCTTTAGTGTCCCCTCATGATATTACTGAATTTGGTCTCATCTAAAACATATGCAGAAAGTAATGGGGGACTTTAAGGATGGAGCACCAATTTTCTTCTCCTTTAGACATTCAATTATAATAATTTTTGCAGGTCCTGAAGAGAGTTCTGCCTCAAAATCCATGAAACATGCATCACATGTTACACAGAGCACTCCCTTGTGAACCGGAAGGTGCATATTCAAGGCCTTCTTCCAAAGTGGGCAGGGGGTGAAGCTCAGCTCAGAACACAGGGTCTGGAAGCACTTTGACTTTTTAAATAATGAAAACAACTGGAAAAGACCATGGGTGCTTCCATTTGTGAGGAAGTATCATCCTCCAAGTTAATCTGAAGTTCAGGAAAGGTTTTTCTGGCTAGGAGATACACTGTCTTTCAAGTTAACTCTAGCTTGACTCTTTTTTTTTTTTTCGTTGGTTGGGTTTTTTTGTTGGTTAACTTGGTTGGCTACTTAGTGGTAGATCGTATTTTAAATTTTCTTAACATGTACTGTATAGGAAGTCTGGGGACATAACTTACAGTTAAGAAGGATTTTCAATGCTGAAATTAAGGACCTTGAAGTCCTCTTGCAAATTAACACAGCATGCTCTTTCCTTCCCTGATAACAAGTAAGTAACTGGCGGGCCTCTTCTTGCTTTAATTTATGTGATGGCTTTGATTTCTCATGGCTTCTGTGATTATTCTGGTATACCTCATCCATGGAATCACTTTTTTCACTTTCCTCCCAGAATCAAAACTCCAAATGAAGCAGTCAGGATTTTTAACTAAGAAACAGCAAAACTGAGCCCTCTGTATGTTTCACAATTGCTCTCTTCTGGCAGAAAAGAAGAGGGAGAAAATTCCAATCAAATAAAAAGCCTTTCCTGGGATTGCAGAGATAAAGCTTTAGATCTATCTTTTCTGTATCCAAAATCAAATGCTTGGCCTGAAGTTTGTGTTGAGCTGAGAGAAGTATCAGGTGCAGCACTGGAAATGACAAAAGTTAAGACACCATGAAGCCAGTGCTAGCCGTACCTGTGAAAGCTGCTGTCCAGCAGGATATAGAAAGCTAGGAAAATCCAAAATAATAGACTAGACTTTGAACATGGATGCAAATTTCTTTTTGGATTTCTCGTTTGTGGTGCTCCCCCCTTTTCTTTTGCACTTTATCCAAATACTTTTAATCCAAACACTTTTTTTGCTGTACTGAATGGATTACTTGTATATTCAGAAAACTGTATTTTAGCTACACTGTGATTACTCTGTTTCTCTTTTAGATCATATTAACTACTCTTCCATAAGGAAGTTGTCTTCTGGTGACAGACTGTAAACACAATAAAAAGTAAATTAAATTTGTTATGTAATAAATATGAAAATGAAAAATTACATAATTTTTGAAATATTGAACAGAAATTTTAAAAAATTGATTTTTAGCTCCAATTACCTTAAATTAAACAAAGCCAAAGGAAGAATGGCATAAACTTGTATTTTGTACACCTTCTCAATCTGATCTTATAAAATAATAACCTCTCAAATTCAGCCTTGTGAAGCCTGAGGACAGCTCATTTTCAGTCATCTCAAGTAATTTCAGAGCAACTTGCTTCTCATTTTTGGTTTAATTTAAAAAAATTATGTCATATCATAAAAATATACATATATATCTTATTTTATGAAAGCCAAGATCCTTGTCACTAGTATCTTCATGTTTAGAGTTCACAAACTAGGGATTAGCAATTTGACCTTGACAGTCATTGGCATATGACAGGAATATAAAGCAGGAGATTTCTCTGGAGCAAACATGTTCAAGAGTCTGTCTAGTATACAAGGTCTCCTAACTATGTGTTTAACTATTAGTCAAAATAGTATTAAAATCACAGCCAACAAGGTTGTTCTCTCAATTTACCTTTGGATTTGCCAGCTTTGGTTTTACTCCATTGCTTCTGTGGCAAAATTCTGTCCAAATATGAAGTAGAAAATTACCATACCTAAAGTTTTTATTTCGAGCTTTTTACAAATCTCTTCATCTGTTCCAAACTCTCACCTGTATGAAGAATTCATACTTGCAAACATCTGCCTTAAATGGTACAACTGTCAGCCTTGCATAGCAAGTTTCAAGGGTTTGTCACTTGGATCACACAGCTCTCTCTAAACAGTCATTTGTATGCAGTGTGTTATGTGTTTTGACATGGAGCCAAATTCTGAGTTCGAGTGCCTTGCTGCCACTTCAGTCTGGACCCGTTCCTCTGGAAATGCTGTGAAATGGTAATAGCATAAATTCGAGTAGCTTGGGGTGCAGGGATTAATTTTTAATGAACTTGAACTATAAAAAATAGGAAATATATGCCGTAGCAAATGTGAACAGAAGGAGGAAAATTATGATGGGTTTTAGAAAAGCATAAAATGTGAAGAGATTATGGTACTCTGAGGCACAGGTGAATGTAAGTGCTGCCTGTAAAAGAAACAAAAACCAGCATACAGAAGGGGACACTGAGTTGTTCTATAAAGTCATAATGTGAATGCGTGGCATGGGTGGCAGATGGAAAGCAAACAATTACTGATGCCTTATAGTAAATAAAATATTTTTAAAGGGGACAGCATATGCTGACTTTTATACAGATAATATGCTATTCTTAAATTAAGGTATCAAATACAAATTTTGTGCGCTATAACTGCATCAGTAAATTCTAACAGATGTAGTTATAATAGAAAAAAAAAGAAAAGGTGTCTGTGTTATTCTGAAATGGTGTTATTGCTATCCTTTATTCAAATGAGTATGTGATGAGATGGGGAAAGCGTGAACACTTCCAGAAAAAGATTTCAAAAGTTGTATAAGTAATACTCAATCTCGACTGTGGTATTCTCTCAAGTGCTTCTCGTATTGCATGCAGAACTGCAAGAAGCAGCAGAGGGCCAAGGTTTCATCATATGGATGCGAAAATAGTACAAGAATGTGAGGGATCTCTGCTTCTAGAACAGAAGAATTATTTTTAGAGGGATAAACTTTATTTGAACCTCAAAGGAAACAGGTAACATGTACCAAATCAAGATGTTGGACTAAGGCTTTAAACCCTTTGAGGCTGAGTTATATCTGAGGTTTTAAATTCAAGAGTGAGGAAAGGCAGATAGTTCTGAAAAAGCACCTTTCACAATGATGTATTCCCCTAGGTAATTTTTGTATCTCTGAAGAAAAGTAGAGTTAGAAAAATTTTATTAAATAGGAAATTTGAAAGGACAGAACAAACAGTGCCATTATTATTAGACACAGTAAAGAAGAAAAAGGACATGCTTCTATAAAAATATTTTTTTTGTACAACTAGTAGAAGACAAAGGCAAACAATGGGGAGAATATGTATATATAGTTTTCAGTTTTTTAGAAACTGAAAGAAAGCTGACGTGATGAAACAGTAGGATAAAGACAGTCCTTGAAAAGACATCCTTCAAAAGGTTGAAGTTTTGCCCAAATGAGGAAAATAGAAAACATTGTAACATCTGAGAAGTTACATATAAAAATGCAATGAGAAAGACCAAAAAAGGGCAATAGGAACAAAGGTATGAAGGTATAAAAATCTGCTAAGCAGCCTCTTCCAGATCATGAAGTCAGCTAGAGAGAGATTGGAGGCACATAACTAGGATTAAAGGAACATTTGGCAAAGGCTTAGTACAGGAGATCTTGTGAAGCCTCTTATGACAGTTTTTTTTCTTGTAAGAGACATCATGATCTGCCCCAGATTTAGGTAATAGTAGAAGAGCTTATTAAATAAACAGGTAAAGTGGACAAGGACAATGGACAGAACAGTTCTAAAGTAGCCCAGGAATTAAATAGATAAATTACTAAATCTGAACTGAGAGCTTGCCAGGAAGCAGAGCTTTTTGCTGTTCTGTATACTAAAAATGATTTGGAAAAAAAAAGTTTAGTGATACTAAGCTATTCATGACATTAAAGACAACTATGTAAAATTGCAAAACTGCAGAATGTGATAAAATAGCAGATGAAATCTAAAATGAAATGCAAAGCAATGCACACGGTGGGAGGGGGCAAGCTTAAAACTTACAAGATGGGCTCTGACTGAATATTGCTGGGTAGAAATGAGGTCTTTGGGCAAAAGTAAATCATTGTATGAATATGCTAGCTTGATGCTCAGAGGTCAAGGAGGAAGCTGAAATGTTAGGAAGTGTGTGGAAAACAGCAGAAAATTAAGCAGAGACTATCATTATGCAGGTGTGTACACGCCAGGACCATCTGCATGTTGAGCAGTGTGGGAGGTCCTGGTCAGACATCTTGAAGTGTACCCCTTTTTGTTAAATAAATGTAGTAACTGGTCACTGCAAGGAGGAGACGCACATGTTTGAGAACTTGCAGTGTATTACACCTATTTTAAGTCAGTTCCTCCATTAAAAAGAAAGCATCCTTAGAACAGTCATTACCCATTAGGCAGAAACCTGGGGCTAGCAGTGCCTGCCCTCGGCACTGTTTGCTGTTGTGCATAGTGTGAGGACACACTCAGTATTCTTTTGCACGTGCAATATTCAAAGAGTTTGTGAAAGAAGGAAGCCTCTCCAGGTATGGTGGGATGGAGCAGGTTCAGAAGAGTGACAGTGATGATTCAGGATGGGGAATCATTAGACTGACTAGGGCACTTTAGGCTATGAGAGAGACATCTTGAGGGAGAATGATGGCTGTCCCTCAGGGTTGTTCCCGATACGTCGTGGGTGCAGTCCCCTAAGGAAGGTGTCCCTGCTCCAGTGCAGGTTGTCCATGGGCCACAGTCCCCTCAGAGGGACACCATCTGGGGCAAAGAGCCTCCTTTCTCTAGCCACATCTCCCACAGCACCTCCTGCCACCCTTGGAGCCGGCGCCGCGGCTGCCTCTGGCCAGCTGAGCCCTGGGGCCTGCAGGGCTGACGGAACCGGCTGGAGCCAGCTGCGACTGCCTCAGGGCAGTGTATGGCCTCCCTCCACACAAGGCACAACTGCTGCTCCCGCTCCCTAAACACTGCTGTTTACACCCAAAAACCTACATAAAAAAAGGTAGGTGAGTGGGCGGGGGAGCAAGTGGTGAGAGGGATTGCGACGGCCTCTGCTGTTCTACTCACAGAGTAGTTCCCAGCCTGGTTCGGTTCTGGTCCGCTGGTGTGATCCCAGGCAGCTGTGGTAGTTCGTGAGTCAGGGCAGGCAGGCTATTCTCCCCCCCATACATAGTACACGTGTTGCCATACTGGTTTTGAGGCTAAATTTAATGTTTTGGTTGCACGTTGGGCAGGCTTTGGTGCCAGGCAGTGCTCCCAGGTACATCTCATTTGTCATGACAGACATGGACTGATGCAACCCAGTATCAAACCTGTATTTCACTCTAGTATGAAAAGGACTTCCCTGACATGAAAGGAGATGCTATTTTAGTTAAAACTCTAAGTAGAAGTTAGCATTACATTATCAAAATCATTGATAATCTAATGCTGCTCTTATTTCCTCTCTGCCAGAAAAGAGAGAGGACCAGAGGAAAAATACTTTGTGATTTACTCTCTAGAATATTTTCTATCTTCCTTTGATCTGTTTTTAGCATGAGAAAAAGATTGAAGAAAAAATGTTTTTACTGTTTAAAAAAAAAAAAAAGGAAAAATGTTGACTGTAAAATAAGATGAGATTTTTCTCAGTGTGTTAAAGGTGCACATGCACTTCTTTCCTTGTGGCCACACTTGGTAGTTAGGGCTGCACATACTTTTGGGAAGGCCTGTCTTGTTTTGTTCAGTCTTGATACAATCCTTAGGACTGAGTCAGCCCAAGCCTCTGGCTGTGAGTCTTCAGCACTGACACATAAAATTCACGAATAAAATACTAGAATTGGTCTGTAAGTTTATAAATGCAGTTATCAAATATACAGTCATAAGGAAAGTATATCTAGTGGAAATATTCTTACTCAAAATCACCTCTTCATGCCCCCTCCCCAGCCTCAATGCCTGACTGATTTGCCCAGCTTTCATGTCTCCATCTTTCTGTTCTAAAGCATTTTTCTGGGGTAAGTGTTGGGCATTTACTTCTGGATGAATGGAAGTTAGTTTAAAAAAAAGAAAAGAAAAAGAAAAAAGGCACTAAGTGGACCTTAATGTCCCCCTAGAGGTCATGCTGTATTCTGCTAAAATCACATTCCCTGTCTTGAGAAAATCAGGCTTTATAGCTCTACCCAAAGAAAGACATAGCTAATCTAGCAATAGGAGTATCTTTTCATTCCTCTATGCTTTATAACCTGCTACAGTAGTTTTACTCCATTTTTTTTTTTTTTTCAAAAACCCAGTGTCCTGCGGGCTAGTCTTCATTATCCAATACACATCTGTGATTAATGGCATTTCTAGTAGCGAGTCCTCAGAATTGTCTGACATCAATACTTGCATTGTATCAGCACAGTAATATGCCTTCTGAAGGAAATTCTGAAAACAGAAGGCTGCTTCTTGCATAGGCTGAAAAGTTGTTCTCATAACCTGTATTTCAATTGTTGGAGAAAATATGTTGGAAAATAATTCTCCAGTATTGCTTAATTCTGTTCAATAGCATCTTGGGAATTTACATCTCCAAAAAAAAAAAGGGTACAGTACTTAACAATCAAGGGGTGACAGTAAAAATATTCATGTTAGCTGACTGCTAGATTTGTGATTAAAATTTGCAGAGGCATTACTGTTAAAGTGAATAATGGTAAATACTATTTCCCTTTGAAAAATTAAAGAGTGCAAGTGTGACAGGAGTTCATGTCTGTTCAACTGAACTTAAATTTTGACGTTACCTGGATCAATATCAAAATTCCTATTTTCTGCACTGGAGAGATTGTTTACATATCATTCATGCTAATAGAAGAGGTTATTGTAGGAACAGGAAATTCAAAAAAAGCACTACGATACAAAACACTTATGAATGAATTTGATCTATTTGCCATGTTTAAATGCTATTTCTATGCACCCTTCAGAGAAGTTAATGTGGTGTACAATACATTTCTCCAGGGAACTCCCTTGTAGTTCTGAAACACTGGCTTTTGTAGGACTGTTTTTAAACTTCGGAAAATATAAGGGAAGTAGAAATTATTAGCTTTTCAGTTTAATAATACAAATAAGGTTTTTATCTTTTTTTTTTTTTTTGACTGATGTAGCATTGAAATGTGAAGCAGACTGTATATAAAATATGTCATATTGAATGAAAGGAGGTAAAAGCTAGTCTAGCTAGGCAGGTTTGACTGATTTCTGGGTTATGCTTTATGAGATGGTTAAGGAAGTGAATGGCCAGTAACATCATAATAGGAATACATTTGGCCTTGAATATTCAAGTATTTATTTGTACAGGTCTCTCTTAAGTATAGATTTCTCATATCTCAGTAATAGCCTATACGTATAAGCTGGTTTTTCCTACTCAGTGATAATAACTAGAGAAATATGGTGTCTTGCTTAGCATAAGATGGATGAATAAAAATTGAGCATGTACTCTGGAAGAAGATGGATCTAAATGCTTTTTCATTTTGGGACCTCTTTCCTCCTCATGCTTTTGCCTTTCTTTCATATCTGTTTCAGTTGTCTAGGTCTCTCGCAGCCTGTTGCTTTTGAAAATTTCACCAGTGTGGCTTAACAGATTCATTGGAGTGTCTTTGCTCTTTTGTATTGGCGTTTTTCTTTTGTATGCTTTTGTGCTGGGGAAGAACAATGTCCCTAAACAGCAACTCCAAGTGAAATTAAACAAGCCAGCATTAAAGTGTTCCAGAATTGGTTCTGGCCACTGAATGAGTCATGCACTGCAGAGGGGAGCTCAGGTCTTTTGGATTTTTATCCTCAGTTGTTGTAAAGGGACTGTGCTTTGCTTGTCTCTGAGATTAAAATCTGTAAACAACATACTTTTTCAGAGCAGTGCCAGGTCTCTTACAGCAGATCAGAGAGACAGGGAGATGATTCAAGAGATCTCTAATCCTGTATGATTATGTCCTTTTTTCTTATCTTTTTAATTGAAAGAATGTTGGCTACCTTATCAGCCCTGAACTACTCACAAATAGAGACATGTCAGAGATAAACAGTATGAGTTCTTCATCTCACTCATGCATATGGATGTTGGGTGGCAACAGGGAGTAACCCATACCTTAAGTATTTGTTACACCTTTTATAGAAAGATTTTAGGCAGTGTCTGGCAACCTAAATCGCTGTTTAAAATCTTTCTAGATTGTGAATGTTTCCAAATGATAAAGGGTAACATTTGTGGTGTTGTCAATCAGAAAGGAGAAAAAACTTAAGCCTAGAGCTATATTTTATTAAACACGGCTCTGATGCAGACACAGGTGCCTTTAGAGTCAGATTTGGGAAAGCAATAAGTAGTACCATAGTCTTGCTAGCTGCCAGCAGTCTGCTCCCCCCAAATCACTTCATTCTGAAGTCATATATTGAAATCTCTTGGCTCAGGTTTTAGGGTACCTAAGGTAAACAAACTTAAACTATGTATGTAAGAGTGAGCAAGCATAATATATAGGCATGCAGGGTGTTAACTCCTCATGGAAGACAATGTCTTTATCTCAGTTTCTGTATGTTAAATGCCTGGTAGAGGGTGGATGGGCAGCTGTTGTACACAAGTATGAAACACTCCAGGTTGTTTGTGGTAAAGTCACAAATACTGAAAAAATATAAGGGCTTCCAGGCTAGTTCAATGTATGCCTGTGCAAATTTTAGTGAATGTTTTTGAAAAATAAATTAAAGGAATGTAAGGCTATCTGGCAAGCAAAAAGAGGGCAAGCCCATCAAATTCTGCAGCAAGGATTATTTTATAACATTCTTTTTAAAGAAGATGTGCTTCTTCTGTGAAGAGACAGACATACACACAAAGAAACAACCAACAATAATGCCCTAGATGTTAAAAGAACTTCTCTTACTTACTGTTAAAATCTTCTAATTCACCCTGGAATCTGCTGAAGCAGTCTGGCCAAATGTTTTGTCATGTTTAATTTATTTTCTTTGAATATTTCTCTGGTATTTTTCTTTCTAAACTTTTTAGAATTTCCTGAAGTGAATGGCAGGGTTTTGTTATGTGTGAATATGTTGTTTTACTCAATGGATCTCTACTCCATGCACATATCTTAAAAGAGTAGCAAAAGCATACAGCTAGAAACAGAATAGAGGAAGCTGTATTTATTTATTTTGTCGTCTCTTAATCTCCTGTTCAGAAAAACAGAAATGTTTTGTAATTGAGCTACGAACTCAGTAGAAGCATTTGCATTTTAAGTGTCCTTTATTGTTTAAAAGCTGAGCAATATCAGAAAAATCTTAAATTTGAAGTCACTACCATCTTCTCTGTCCATTTTTGTTACATTTGACAGTTTCCATATGAATAGTAATTATTAAAGCTTAATGACTAACGTTACGAAATAAAAGTGCATATATATGGTTCTGCTTGAAATCTGCTATGAATACCTTCTGTTTGCACTTTTTCTTTGGCTAATATTTTGGTCATATCTGTCATGTTCAACAGCAAAAAGGTTCATAGTGCTCTGAGTGAAAACTTGGGAGGCTTAAAGGTCTGAAAGCAGGGCATCTATCTGTATGACTCATGTCCCTCATAAACAAACTGCACCAGTCTGGCTGCTGGAAGTACCTCTGGGCTAGTTCAATGAGGTCTCTTCTTGTGATGTCATGTGACAACTCTACGTATTACATCCACAGAAAAAGAGGCATCGGGGAATGTTCTTCAGTCTCTTTGATCAAATGTACATTGGGCAAGAAGTAATCTCTTCAAACTTCATCCTAGTGATGAATAGCTTTTGTTTTTCTCTTCAATCAGAGCTCTGCTATCCTGCTTTCTTGCTATGGTGTGGATTTGTACATTAAGGATGTTCATACAAACATGACTGAAAGTGTTTAAGACAGAAACTCTCTTAATATGTGACAGAAATAATTGATGCCATTTAATGTGCTACTACTGCTTTCCTGAGTTAAAGCCACAAACTTGACCTTGGTTTCAAACATGGTCCCAGAAATTTTATGTGACTTTTGTGAATTTTGTCTAAATGCATTAACTAGTTTAATTAGCTAAGTATATTTTTCTTCTGTGTGTATTTTAAGCATTGCTGGAATGGATTAAGCAATGATTTATTTACTTTGTGCCCATTTCATCCAGTAGCTATTTTAAATAGAAAAAGTAATGTGAAGATACTCTTTTGTGGATACTGATTTCTATGTAGAGATGACAAATAAAAGACTAGCCACTGAAAATTCTTTTTTGTTTCCACAAAACTTAGATAGATACGGCTTTTATGTATACATATATATTCATATATGTTACATATAGTGTATGAGTAGTACATGAATAATTTATCAGAAGATAGTTTTCCAGAAATGCAAATTCTCTTAAGGTAAGCCTATAACAATATCTCACAAATTGATTAAAATCTCGTGGGTTTTTTTTTCAATGCAGTCTCCATGATTCATCTTCTATATGCTCCCAAACCTACTGATGTGATTCTTAGGTTTCTCACATAAAGACTCTATGCCCTATGTCCAGAAAAAAATACACATACTGCTTTTGCTTCTTTTGGTGGATTCCAGGGAATGTTGGAATAAGATATTTCTCTTCCCATGTGCTCTGTTTAGATGTTCAGACAGTCCTAACATTTTTCCTATCTGGTTCCCACAGCATGGACATGATAGATGTCTGTCTGGGACCTTCAGAACCAGTGTACCCTTGGTTGGCAAATTTCTACTGGTAGCCAGGATAGGTGTAGATGGCAATGGAGAAAATCAAGCCATTACTCCTGGGGGCAAGGATTCCTCCCTGTCCTCACTCTCTGCCTGCACTGAGTGTGGGCTGATGGTAATGCCCTGAGACTTGGAGAGGTAGGCACATCATACAGCTCTGGCAGCTTGGCCGGACTGTCATTCCAGGTGGAAGGATGACACCATTCCAAACCACCAATCCCTGAGATAATAAACTCCAATCCACTCAAATCAATTTCCTCTTCCACCTGTCTCTCGTGGTTTCTGATGTTTTTGATGGCCACTTCATCTTGCAGGTCCAATGGACTTGTTTGTGTAGCCATTGATATGAATGTAATCTGCAACAGCCCACCCATATTGTCAGTTACAATGTGAGTGTACACAAGCTGGACAGCAGTAGCCTCAAGAACTGCTGATCTAGGCCCAACCATACACCCATGGGCACAGGCTCTGGGCAATGATACAAAATTAATGTCAGAGTTTGTTTTACCTTTTTAAGTAACTATCGAGTGGTTGGTGAAGCCAATTGATGGCGAGGAAGCAACTATAACTCCACTGCACTTGGACAGAAGCCAACTTGGTTATGCTGAGGGGCATCCGGCAGGACCATGAGGAGGTGTAGCATCTGCAGCTCTAACTACAAATTAGATCCTCTTATTGTAAAACTGCCAACAACAATATTTGTATATATGATCTCTAAATATGAAAAAAACCAGCTGTTTCCTCAATAGTTGGCTTTGCTTCTCTGTTACGATGCTGCCTATAAATAATTAAATACATAAATAATCAATGCATATTTATTATTTATCTGAAGGAAGTGGCAGAGTTTTAGAAAACAAATCAAAAGATCAAGCAGTGTGCTGGAGTCTTGCTCATCTGTTGAGATGAGTGGGTTTCTTAGGAAGGAAAACTGGACTTTTAGATGTCACAGGTCATGATGTTCTCCTGTGGGGTCAGAAAAATACACCTGTATGAATATATTTGGCTCTTAGTATCATACTGACATTAAGAGTTCATTTTGTGTTTTGGCAGAGGCGTGCTTTGGAGATTCTCAAAAATGTAGTAATTTTAAAACAGTATGTTATGCTAGCAAAACTACGTTAAGGTGGATGATGCCTAACTAGGAAAATACTCCTTGTACCTATACAAGTTGGATCAGTGATGTGCCTGCCCATGAGGGAAATAAGCCATACCTGCGCTTTTGCTGGTATGATTGATTCTATATTAGGAGACTTTACTAGAAAGCTCTGTTGGTCAGAAATTACGCTATACCTCATCTTTGGCTGACAGAGCTAAGGAAAAAAAATGTGTGCAGAGATGTACCTGGCCCAAATGAGAATATAAATCTTTCAACTGCCTGACCCTGGAGGATATGAATTTCCCTTTAACTCTACTCTTCCCTGATTACTGCTATGCACTTACCCAGGGGCTGATGGATGCTGTGTTTCAAAGCTGCCATGCCATGCCATCATCAGTTGCTAGGGCTTTTGCTTAGTTATTATTATAATACAAAGACCAATTTGTCAAACTCTGACAACTATATGAAAGTACCCAATTGCTGGTTTAAGTATCCTTAGGCACCTGGATTTGAAAAGTACTCTAGCTGATGTTTTTCCCCTAAATTTAGCATATGTCTGTTGGTCTGAATAGTGTATTAGTTAACAGATCCCCTCAGATAGGGAAACTGGCTAAAAATACCCAGTAAGGCTTATTCCATTATTAAAAACAATACTGCTGATACCTAGTTCAATAACTGTGGCAAAAAGCTCTGCCTCAGAAGTCTGTAACCTGAAATTGTTAAGGTTGGCATGCATTTTTTATTTACTGGAAAGCATGCACTGCTCGTGCATATGCTTGTTGTATGGTTCAGGGTAACAATATGTGTTGTGTGATTTAGTGATTCATGAAATATCTGCTCTACTGCACCTTAGAATGTTTGCAACTTTTATACACTGAAGCAGTTGCTTATGCCTGGATGTTGTACAACTTGCAAAGACCTTGCTGCTAATAAGATAAATTAATTTCTTTTCAGTATAACAGCTGGTATTTGGATGGTCAAGGGATAAAACTTCTTTGAAACTTGCAGAACACTTCTGGTTTAGTCATAAAGTCACCATGAACAAGAATACCTGTACTCTACATGGGAGGAGCAAAAGTGTGAGTAGAAGTTTTTCTTTTCTTTTCTTCTATTTTTGTTATCAGTATTCTTCCATACTACTTATGCACTGTGTTAGCCTATATCAGTTTCTGAGTGGGATAGGAACTGTGGTAAAACCTTTGTTAGTTGCCCCCTATTCTTGGATCTGTAGCCTAAATAAATATGTATGTGTGACTTGCAAACACAGAGATAGTAGTATGGTTTTGAGTGATTTTTTTTTAACAGAGACATTAATTTTTCAGAGTGTATTTCACACAGAGTTATTAAAAATTATGTTTTTCTAGAGCATTCACTGAAATGTAAGCTTACATATTATCTATAATGTATTCAGTCATGAATGTGTGCCCTTGCACTGATGTTGGTATCAGGGACTGCACTTGATTTGATAATGCATTGCTGAAATGTTGACTCTGTAATGTTCCAGGAGACCAATGAGACAATATGCTAATAATATATACATAGATTTGAATGAGGCTTAATTTTGTTTGTTTTCTGGTCTTTGTGGTGGGTTTTTTTTGTCCTATGTATATATGTCTGCCAGTATCCAAGAGTACTACTGAAACAGAGACATTTGGATGCTGCCGCAGTCTTTTCTGTCTTCCAGATGCTCATGGATCAACATTAATGTGTGGTGTTATATACCAATGACTCTGCCTTACAGGCATAGATGAGAACTGAATGTTCCTTTCTAATATCGTACTACTATGTTTAAGCTGTTGAATGTGCCCCTTCTTCTAATAGACCAGGACACTTTGTTTAAGTGCTTTGGTAAGTGGTAATAGGAAAGAAAAGTTCGAGCGTGCATCTACAAGAACACCGCATCTACAAGGACAGAGGATACAGTTGTGTTTTCTTGTTTTCTGAGGGGCTCCCAGCTGGTATGTAAACAGAGTTCACTTGAGAAATATTCCAAACCACTCTGGATCCAGATTTTTTTGGTTTCCCCGTGAGTATCTTCCACATTGCCCTGTAATGGCATTGGGATTGCTGTCTCTGCTTTGTCACCACTAATACCTTGGTGTGTCTACTGCCTTCTCCCCGTTGCTGCCTCAGTTTCCAAATCCAGTGGGGTTGATTGTTGGGCCAAGAGGATGAGCTTAGTTGACTTTATCCAGGATTGCTCAAGTTTCTTCCTGTTCTCTCAGGTGTGGGAAGGCAGCATAGATATCCATCCACCCAACTGTGCATCATAAACCAGCTGAAGCTTAGTTTAACAGTGTAGAACAATATGTCTAATACTGTTTTAGAAAAAACCATTTGCAAGTCATCTTGTCTTTGAAAATATGGTGTTAATATTTATTTTTACCCTTCCTCTAATAGATTTTTATTCCACTGCTTGTACTTCATGTCCTCAGACAGCACAATATGTATAATCCTGCTCATCCTCCGCCCTCTCCCTGGCTGGTTTGCACAGTATTGCTATTCATTCTTCTGTTGGGAGCTTATGGAGTTGCATTTAACTGTGTATTGTAATAAGGGTTTATATAGTAGTCAGCTCTTTCCTTCACTCTTGCTCACAGCATTCAGTGAGGATATCTGCATTGATGTCCTTTCAATCTGGGCATACTATTTGTCAGTTTCCTTCCATAGCTTTTTGTTTCTCTAAATGGTTTCCTCATAAATAAATTCTTCCTTTCCTGAAATGTCTATTTTTCTGGCATCTTGAACTGCTTAGAATATTCTAGGTGTTTTATTGCTTTAACTTCCATGACTTACCATCTGGTACTTCTGAAAATACAGCTAAATGTTATTCTTTCCCTCCCTCCCTCTATCTAATTTGGTTCTCTCCCCCACCCCTTACAAAGTTACTTCTAGTATAGGATAGAGGTTTTATTTAGTACTGATCAGCTATGGAAAGAGACTTTTTTGAATAGTTTTATAATAAAACACTGAACTTTATTATTTGTAAGGACTACATATTATTTTCATAACTGGATGAACAAGGCAATGCATTTCTACAGCTAGCTTTACAGGTTTCAACATAATTTATTCTTTATTGAAAAGCATGATGCAATTATTAATTGGTATTTTTAAAATCAAACTTTCAGCCTGTCTTCCGTTAAATTAGCACAGCTTTACTGGTGATTAATACACCATCAACAGTAAATAACTTTTCAGTAGAGGATGATAATAACTAGATTTCCATAGGAGTATGCTGGAGGAATATATGGTCAGCTAAAGGAAGTAAGATTCTACTTTCAGGTGATGAGAGTGCTGGTGTATGTGGAGAAAAGAATGAAGTCTGAATGTTACATTGTGTGGGTGTTCATCTTGGAACATTGTGTCAGAAGTGAGTCAACTCTTGTGAAATCAGAAAGTAGCTATATTGCAAGAAAATGAACCAACCAAGAGGATATGTTTAGCAACTAGGCCTGCTTAAACTGTGGGATTTCAACAGTTTCAACAACAACAACAACAAAAAAGCAGCAGGGGGCAGAAAATGAAATTAGAGCATTTAGCTGTTATAAAGAACAAAGGCCACTGGATGCTTCAACAGTATTTGGTCAGCCTTTTAACTTTAAAATATTTGTAAAAGCCTAGAAGTATGAGACTGTTTTGAATTCATAAATGTATTACATATAAAAGGTGTATATTCAACAACTGTGACTTCTAGGTAAACTACAGATCACTAGTAGGAGACAAAATGGCCGTCTCATTCTATGATCAAAACTTTAAAAGCAGAGCTGTGACTACTGATGGGATCAAAAGCTGCTGGACCTCAAAAGGAATGCTCAGAGAGATTGCAGCAAAGCTTCTGAGAGCTTAGCTGCATGCAGAAGTTGCAGGGGGGCGTTGGGAGGAGGTGGGGTGGAACTCATGCGACTGCAAAGCAGACGCGGAGCACCCATAGAGATGAAGCGCAAAGGAAGGCAGAGAGCTATTTGCAAACAGCTGACTCACTGAGACGTTTGCATCCAAAGTACTTAAGGCTAGATTATCATAACCTTTGCTTATGATGTGGGGGAGTGAAGAGGAAGTTAAAGACTTCCTTTATTCCTATGCTCATTTCTGCTTAGATTATGACTCACAGAGACGAAAAGATCCAGGGGCTTTTTGTCTGCCACTTCTCCTTTAAGCAAATGGTCAGAAGGAATGTCATCCTGTCTCTCCCAGCTGAATCCAGTACACTCCTCTGCTCACCAGCTAGAATAGCTATTCAGCAATACAGTAAGATACTCTACACCAAAGCATAGTTCTCCACAAGGGTGTGAAGGAATTGCAAATAAGTTCACTTCCAGGCCCTTTTCTGTCACAGTGCAGTTCTGTCAGACAGCAATCCTTGCTTTAGGTCCATAGTTCGAAGTAACCAATTCATCAACAGACATGGGATAAGCTTGCAGTGTTCCAGAATAATTTTTCATAATAAATTTGCATTACTTCCAAATAAATTGATTTTTCTCTCATTGCCAATGGTTAGGTCCATTTGTTAGCTGATAGAAGGATACTTAGAGGGAGATTGCTTGGACTAACCATTTTTTATTAATGGGAAGCAATTACATTACTTATTCTTTGCCTTCTTCCACCCATCCATCTGTAATACAGCCTTTGCAGAGGAAACAAGGGATAGAAAAGGCAAAGGTGGGGCATTGCTAGAGGGCAAATTGAAGCCCATTCAGTGGTGCTGCTTTTCCCTTAATGTCAGTTACTCTGGTTGCCTGGCAGAACAGACATTTTAAGCAGCAAGTTCCCTCAAGCAAAGCAGCAGCTGATGCACAGGAAATGCCTGAAGAGAGAGTAAGTAATGCCTGGAGCAACTTTAACCCTTTCTGCATGTTTTCTAACATTCCTTTTACATGGGTTAACTTATGTCCGTGGTGAGAGTCCAGTCTGAAAAAGAATGGTTGGATTTGACCCCTAATAAATGAATCCTTTTAATAGTAAACTAAAATTGGTTAAATTGTTTTGGATTAATTGTACATTTGACAGTCTCCTTTTAATTGTGGTGTTATCTTTTGGAGAGAGAGAGAAAAGGTTCTATAGAAGGAAGGTACTTGTGTATCCCTGACAAAGCAATTGCAAATGTGTTTCTTTCCTCCCACTCATTCTGGATTTCTTCCTTTCTGTCTTCCACCCTCTCCAGTCTTTCATAGATGTTCCGACTAATGTTTCCAGCCATCCTATTCTGATCAGATCTCAAAATCTGTTCGCCATGCTTTTCTTCCTTCTGCCTCTGCTATTTCTGACATTAATGCACATGTTTTTGTCATCATTCTCTCTCTTTTTTTGTGACTCATCTCCTGGTTCAACTCCTGCCTACCTTCTTAACTAAGTTGCAGCCTTTTTGAAGTGGGTCTTACCTCCTTATCTCAAGCTTGGGCAGTACTTAGAAGTTTGCAATTTACAACTGCACCATTTTGGAACATGAGAATACTCCCACCTATACGCTAACAGATGTAACATGTCTAACCTGTAACTCAACTGTCATCCACAATTATGCAGATTTAAAAAATAATCTGTGAGCCAATAACATTTATTTAATTTAAATTACATCAACAGAAAAATTCTTTTGATGGTTTGAGTGGGTCTGACAGAGAATTTTACAGCTAGCTACACTAGCCAACCCTTGACGTGTAGCTGAGTCCTCCTTTTGGAATTGCACATTTGTGTCACTGGCATAGTCTGTCCCAGTTCTTCCTATCTCCAAAGATAGTTGTCTATATGTGAGGCTGTGTCTTCCTAGCAATAAAGATTACTTTTATAGTGCTGAATCTTTCCCCCCAGTTTTGGAATTTGGGTCATCTGTGAGGGGCACAGGTGGATGGTTCAGGCCCAGTTTCATGGGAAGGACTGGGAGGTCTTGGCCATTTATATCAGAATATATCAGAACAACACCTACTTTTGTTTTACTGCTCACTAACAGCCCCAGTTCTTGTTCTCTGAAATCAGCTTCAGCCTCTTGTTTTTTGCTGTTTGAGGGAAACAGTTCTCACCTTTGTAATCACTTACTACAGTGGTGAAAATAAAAATTAAATGAACCTGAAGATCCCACTCTATGGCTGTAAGAGAATATACTTACCTTGAAGAGTGTAAACTTAAATGAAATACAGACAAAAGGATTAGGAAAGGGAAGAAAACAATAGAGAACTGAAATGACTGAGGGCCTGGAGCAGATGAATTAGAAAGAAAGACTATAAAGATCAGGACTTTACACATTGCACTTAGCACCGAAGGTGGCTGCTGGTCAGAGGAGGAGTAGAGGAAAAGCATGAAGGTGGTGGATAATATAATTAAAGCATAGTAGTATTAGAGATTCAAACAACATGGTCTCTCCCTATATTTCTTTCCTACTTATTTATTTCTGTGTATTTCTAATTCATGACTGAGTTTCTCCACGCTGTTCTCTCTTCTTTAAATATGAAGGTGGTCTTTCAGGCTCTTCAGTTTGCGATCTCTGCATCTTTTGATTCCATCTTTCAGATGAAATTTTGAAATGATGCCTAGGAGAAGGCTGGCTGATGGTGGTAGAGCGAGGGGCACATAAAGGGAATGAGCATATGACTGATGCACACTGTATACAGAGGGAAAGGCAATATTGTGTAATTCCTTTCCTAAAGTACATTCCTTTCCTACTTACCTTTCACTTGTTATTTTAAGGAGCGGGTTGTTACAGTCAATATCCCTGTGTCTGTCAGAGTACCTGCAATGGCTAGAACAACTGGTTCTCCAGCATGATGAGGTTCTTAGCATACTTGCAATATAAATATTAAATGGTTTTAATAGAAATATACAAATGGGAAGCATTTGCACGTACAATAGAGGTAAATGCTAAAAGTACTAAAGAGTGGTAAGAAGCAGTTACGTGGAGGATGTTTGTAGGGGAACAAATAGCGTAGCCAGTGGCAGAATAATTTGCTAGATATTTTTGTGAAAAATTGAAATGGTTTTATGCAAGTTATTATAGAAAAACGTAGATAATTCCCTGTGAAGGACCGCTGTTCTTTGGCCACTGGCCACAACAGGAGACATAAGGGATTTGAAACAGAACTTGAGTAACAGTTGAGTACTATTAAAGTTTAAGTAGGCTGACGAGAGCAGTAAATTTCAGAATCAAGACAGCCCCTGTACTCTTAGACTACTCTCTTGTTACTGGAGTTTTAGAATTTATATTGTGTTCCTCTAGCAGTGGCTTCAGAAACAGCTGTGACTGTATGCAAAATGAGCTTTTTTTCCATGTATGCTATATGCTTTTTTTCCTTGTGACACATGCAATATATCTCATATTCTGTCTGTGTATACATATATGTGTGTGCACATAAATATACAGCCTAGAAATGCAGAAAGCATATGCTATGGATGTACATCAGGAAGCCCTTAAAGAAAAAAGCAATGATCAGCTTTCCTTAACTGAAAAGATAGTGCCACAGAAAAATTTCACATATAGGCCTGAAAACAGCTAATAGAAAACTTGCTTTTCTACAAAATACTAGGCTTCTCTCACCTAGTGCACTGCATTCAGAGTAACTTGAGTTTGGTTACCTTACATAGCATCTCAGATGGAACACTGCGAACTCTCCACCTGCCAGCCTATGAACAGGGAAGCTGCATGACCTGTAGCCCCTGGCCAAATGATTCTGGTGGCTTGAGGTTGGGAAACCTAGTAATGTCCATGAAATAGCTGGTTAAATCTTCAGGTTTTTGCCTATTTCCTTCAGCCCCGCAGGATCTGACAAAATCTGGTTTGTCCATTTCTTTTCTGTCTCGCTCTCCTTTTTAACTTTGATATGATTTGGATCAAAATCCAGTGTCAAAAAAGGGAGAAATGTCCAAGTTCTGGGGAAGTTCTGCTTTGTGATTAAATTCCTTTAATAATTATATTTAGCAAACTGGTTTCTGGAATATTTTTATCTTATCTGTATTGAATTAAGATAAATTTACTCAGTAACAATCCTGTGGAGTTAAATCAATCTACCTGCGGATTTTAGAGCACTTGAAATATCATTCTCTTATTTTTGGTCTCAGCAAAGAAGGGTCTCTGTCAGGTTTCAAAGAACATGTCTTTGACATATCTTTAATACAGTTTGAGAACACAGTTAACAGAAAGAGACAAGCAGCATTATCTTTAGCCAGGCCTGGGGAGCAAAAGACCCCATAAAGTGCTGGTCTCTTCCTTCAGAGCTGGGGCTGGGTTCATGTAAATGTTTTGATTTTCAGAGTGGATCTAGGAGAAAAACATGTTTCCAAGATTTATGGTGAAACTTTTGGGTTAGTTGCAGCTGATGCTTTAGAGCTAGATCTTGAATAAGATTTCCAAAAGACCAAATAAGAACCTACGAGGTGTTTGTTCCATGTCCTTGTACAGAGAGAGCTCAGAGGGAACAAAATTGTGCAGTTTGTCCTTCTATACTCCACTTCTGTTATTTGTATTTTTCACATTTAAATATGCAGGATAACTAGAAATTTTGCAGTTCCTCCCTTTTGTCTCTTCATAGAACCAATCAAAAATGTTCCAGCCCACCACTCTTCCAGTAAGTCGCAACAAAAATAGCTTATTACTTTGATACCTTCAGAAGATAGTTTGTAAGTTACCAGCCTCTGCCTTGTCAGTCCTGAGGTAGAGGAATAAAGGAGGCTCAAACTTGTTCTAGGGTTAGCACTTCAATCTGCATTCTAGACAGCTATTTGTTTTTCATACCTATCTGCTTTTCCTATCGCTCTGTACTCTGCTTCTGTTCTCATTTCCCGCCTCTTCTTCTTTTTAAATTCAGGATACTCTAAGAACAGGCTCAATTGCTAATAACTTCACCTTTTCTTTCACAGAATAGAAAATAATGGAAGTCTTTAAATTTTATAGAATTTCACTAGGATGTGTGGCCCTCCTCAATACCAGGCTTTCTTTGGTAGAACTTTTGAGCTTTACAGTTGCTCAAGTTTCCTAGCTGTTTGCTTGCACCTAAGCTTTTCAGACTTGCTTATAGCTATTTCATGGTCTTACCTACTAGTTTAGAACATTATTTAGATCTCTTATAGGATGTTAGACCGGTCATCTTCCTTTCCTATGTAAGATCCAGAAAGGTAATGAAAGCAATTATGCAATGTCCAAAATAATTAATCAGTTACAATACATAAACTGAGCCACTTTCTGTTAGCTGTCTTACCAGATCATATAACATCATCCTTATTGGGAAATTTTGCTGTAAAATGTAATAATAATAATAAAAACAATACTAAAAAAAATGTTAAAGCTCACCTGAAAAAGCTAATGCAGCAATATAAAAGTGACACTTAGGTGATTTGCATGCTCTTCAATAAATAGAAACTACAACTGATTGCAGCATGATTTTTAAAAATGAACTTTTTTGGCTAAGGGATTGAGATCACATTTTTTATGAGATGGGGGATATTTTTTTCAGCCTGTATGCTGTTTTTTTTCTGATAAATTTTGAATTCACAAGTCTTTATAAAACTGACTTCAAAATATAAGTGAACTGTTGAAAGTACATAGAGGCAATACTGCCCATTTTCTCCATTAGGTAAATAAATTATGGAGTTTTTATTTGAGGTCTTTTTTATGAAGTTTGAAACTTAGACAAAGGCTAGACTCTTGTCTACCTTCTTTTCACTACTCGTGCTTTATAAATAATGTCAATTAATAACCAACTTCCATCTCTTTCTGGGGTAGAACACTCCATATCATTGATTTCCCAGCAGGGATCTATATCTATATTACATGACACACACTGAGACCTAGATATTGCTTAGTAACATTATCCTCTGAATGGCAAAGTAAGAGCAAGTGACCTAGGGTGGGAGGGGAAGATTTTATAGATGGATAGTGAGGAAAAATGTAATCCAATTGTTATGTATCTATAAGCATCTACTTCTGGTCTCTTATTTGCTTCAGGAAATAACTTGCTAGAAGTTTTCTTGGTATCTTTAAAAATGTACTTTCAGCAACAATTTTCAGCTGTCAGTCTCTTCATAAAAAACCAGCTCAATGGCACAATCTAGGCAGTAAAGGCTCAAGTCTCAGGGGTTTTGCTATGCAGTTTTCCAAATAAAGCAATCATCTCAGTCCAAATACTCTTGCTTAATGATCCTCTCCTGATAAAGAAATTAAGCTTTCTGTGTTCATGTCTTGAAACGGCAGCTCCTCTGCCCCTGGAAGGGGTTGTTTTAGGAAAGAAAAAAGAGAAACCACACTGGAAAATGAGATGAGATAAAGCAGAAAATAATAATGTTTTGTAGAGAATGTGTGGGTTTCTAATAAGACCTGAGTGAGGGGGTGTGGAGGTCATCATCACAAAACCAGCATGATGTTACAGCTGTACTTGGACCTTTCTCCAAGTTTCTTTGCAGGCTGTTCTGGCATCTCACTCTATGTGTTATCTACCAATTCACCCCATTTGCATACAAAATCAGTTTAAAACACCAAATACCACCCAAAAATGGAGTTTGGAGACAGCTACATTTTTCTTCTGGTGTTTATGCTCTACCACTTTCCTTCCACACTCTGCATGTTTGCCTATTTTTCTTGAAACTACATTCTCCTCGGGTCAAAAGGGGATGCTTTTAATACTTTAAATTTTATGTTGCAAGGCTGAAAATTAATTTTTATATCAAATGAGCACCCACACTGTGATGAGGGCTAGCAGGGTCCTCACTAGTGAAAGGTAATACTGTTTGCCATAAACTGTTGCACCGTAAGCATCATAAAACTATCTGATGTAAACTTCTATTAATCCTGTTTTTCTTTTTCCCTCTTACGTCATCAAATGGTATTGTGCCTTATCTACCTTTAAGCAAAACTAAACTGGTAAAAAGGAGAGACAATGATACCTGTTACATCTCCTTTTAATTACTCTTAAAATTCCTTTCCATCCCATGCATTTTGGGATCACTTCAGACTGAAAAATCTCAGGTCATAAAAATATATAAAAATAACTGTCTTGAACTTCCTTTTTGTGTTTCCTCTTGATAGAATCAAATGTTACTATATTACTGTCTGGACTGCAAGATTTAAAAAAAAATCACTATCTAGCTTGCTACATAATAGCAACATACAGAAAATAATTGGAACACTGACAACTTTTGAACATGGTTATAACAGCTGTCTTAAATACTTCTATTGAATGTGCTTCTTCGCATTTTCCAAACTGTCCTCTGGTTTCATTGGTTGTGCAGTACCTTGTATAGTGATGCAGTCCCAGCTAACCATTTATATTTCCTTAATCAGGCACTGGATCAGACATCTGATCAGAACTGTTGCTATTTTACAAGCATCTGTTATTTTCGTGATTGCTTCTTACTTTTCATCTGCACTTTGGTACAAAGATTTAATTAAAGTAGTTAAAATAACAGACAACAGATGTGATCTACTCAACTACAAGTCAGCACTTTGAGATTCCTCTGTGGATGAACAGAAATTAAAACAACTATATTTCTGTAATTTATTTCAATTACTTTGTGTACCAAGTTTAGTTAATCACTGTTGTCTTGCACCTTTTGAATAGCTAATAACATGGGTATTCTCAACAGTTACCTACAACCTTTCCAAAAGATATTTTGGAGATGCAAAATTCCTGTCTTTTTCTAATTTCCTACTGATGATGTTCTCTACTGTTTCTTTCATTCCTGTTTTGTTACATTAAATAATCGACAATGCTGTGCTCTTGTATGAGTTGTCAGCAGCAGAGGTAGAGACTGGAATCTCTAAAGCTTGTATATTGCCATGGCAAGCTCATCAATCTCAAGTGTGCTGCACAGTGAATGAAGTGTGACTTACATAATTCCCTGGGAAAGCAAACTGCCATGTTTTGATTCTTCCAATTACAAGTCTCAACGTGCTAACTGTGGCAGAAAATGTCTTAAATATTACCCCTGTTTTCTTCAGCTATAGGATTTTATATTTGTAGAAAAGTGTTTGTATAATAATTAGACTTGAATATATGCTAATTAATTAGCTTATGCTGACCATAATGTCATTTGCTGAGTTGCTGCCTAATGGACTTTACCAATCAGCAGAATAGTCACGATAAAATGGAATGCAAATTAGGGAATAAATTTACTTGATATTTCTTCCCTAATCATGTCTTCCTTTTCCCATCCCCCCTCAAGTGTTCAGAAGTACTAAGTCTCTGTTCATTTTTGTTTCATTAACCATATGTTCTTATTCTGTTTCTCACTGCATAACAGTCCCTTCTACCATTCCTGTTTCTGTTTGTGGCTCTGTTTGAACTTTAACCTCTCCTTTAGTTGTGTTTCTCCATGAGCAATCCTGCTAAATGGTAATTGCAAAGTAATTAAAAAAAAGAAAAAAACCAACCTCACTGTATTATTCTACGGTTGAATCAATGAATAGAGATGTAATAGAGAAGCCACAGTAAAAGTAGTGAGTCTGTGAGAGAGAATATTATTTTTGCTCCAAGAACATTGAAAACTAACTGTGATGCATCAACTGAAAGAATAAATATCCTACAATTCGTCCATCACAGTATCACTAAGGAAAACCAAAACAATAGTACAGTCAAGTAAGTATCATATGGTTGAGAATAACAAAATACTGCTTTCACAGAGCTGAATGATATTCTTTCCCCAGGAACAAAACCACTCCCTCAGGAAAACTATTGGCTTTACAATATGCCTTGAAGGTCTGGCAAAAGAAAGCCCTCAGGCTTTGGTAGACTGCAAGTTAAAATATGTTTAAAATTGATTTATTGCTTTTGTCAAGGTTCTGGTAAGTTACCTTAGTTGGCATTTTACAGTAGAGAAAAGCAGCAGTTTGGGACAGAAGAAGGTACAGTTTACATCGCCTTGAAAACATTATGCAGCTTTGCACAAGTGTCTTTGCTGGGAATGATAAGGTTTTATAAACCCAGAATTTTCATTCCAAAAGGGCAAAAATACCATTTTCCCACTTGTTGCCTGGTTGTGGTAAACAGAAGATGTACAACTGAATGCCCAATCTGCTTTTATAGGATGGATATCCAATTCATGCCAAAAGGATGGTCTCCCTTCCACACTGACCTTTGGTTGTTTAGCTTTTTAATTACTCTGTTCTACGTAAAAAGAGCTCCCACATACTGGTTTTCAGTCAAGTGCAGTCTCAGCCAAAGAAGTCTAAATGGTGAGACAACATGCAGCTACCAAAGAAAAGATGTAGAGCAGATGACCATGTCTAAAGCAATGGTAATGCTGTCCACACAGTCTTATCTTTTCCCCTACCAGCCTTATGCATGAGTCAATAAAAATGTGAGAATCTTGGTGCAAGTTAAATTTAAAAGTTGTTTTGTGATGTCTTTTGGGCTTTTTGAGCAAAACTCTCTCTTCAGCCAGGCACTACAAACAACTTAATCACATGCTGTCAATATTTTGAAGATAGTTGATGGACCAAAAAGAAAACAGTTGCATTACAAGGAGAATGAGCATCACAATCTTTGAATCTTGTTAATTCTGGAAAGTCTGAAGGAGACATGAAAGCTACAGATGTTGCTCAGGTTGTTTCAGTGTGCACAATATACTCTCCTTCCTACCAGGAACAGGACTGGGGGAGGGGAAAGGAAAGAATGCTGGTAAAGGGACTCCTGAAGCATCCTAGAGTGAATAACAATCTGCTAACAACCTCTTAACTCCAGTACATTGTTGTGTACTCAAGGCTGTGCATTAAGGATACTGGCAACTACTTCAAACATTAGCGCTCCTTTCTGCCTTTTTCTGTCCATGACCTGCTCTCCTCCCACCCACCCCAATCTTTCTGGGGCTTTGAAATAAATAGTCATGTTACAAAAGTGGTTTTGGAGAGGAAATGATTGAGCAAAGGAAGTGTTCAGTTTGCCTTAGTGAAGGGAGGCTAAAGGGTTAACAAAAGGACCTTTGTGAAGCCAACTGTAGATCCACCTTAAATCGCTAGCATTGTGTTTTAGACTAACTTACTATTCGTATGAAGTAAACTATAGATAAGAAACTAACACTGTAGGGAATGTGGAAGAGGGGAGATCGGTAGCAAATGGCCCATCTTTGTTACAGGCCTTGAAGGCAAGTAGGAGAACAAAGCGTCTGGCACTTTGT
>NW_009260066.1:598769-605381 GCF_000687185.1 Egretta garzetta
GAAGCGGGGACAGGTTATGCCTATGTATAGGTGTATTGGGAAAATTCATGTATATGTAACACTTTGCTACATATAAACAGGACAAGCTGCCGTGTTGCGGTGCGCACGACTTTGGTGGGACTACCCCCCGTGCTGCCCAGCGCTGAATAAACATACCTACTTTACAATCTTACAGATTGTGAAGTCTGTTTTCCGCACGTCATTAGTTGGCGTGGAGGGAAAAGTTTGGGTGTTACAACTCAGAAGAATAGCTAATAAAAAACTTGCTTACATAAATCTCAGCAAAACAATGTTTTTGTGTTCTTCTCTATACAGTAGTCTATCACAGAGGTCCAGTGTTATTAAAAACCCAAATCTACTTCTGATGTAAGAATTCCTTTCTGGGTGCTATAGAAACAAAAGTACATTCATGACATCACCAAGGCAACACAAAAATAACATTGTAAGCATCCTTTCATTAGGGGTGTGAGAAACTCCAAAATTATGGACTGTACAGTAGCAGTGGAAGATGTGTTTGAAGATTTGTGTTTAGTTGGTGGTCAGATGTTACAAGGCTGCCACAGGGGATGATTGTGCAGGGAAGACTTTAATTTGTTCGCTGGATTAGTGAACAGGAGCAGGGAAGGACAAAGACTCAAACAACAAACTGTATTTTTAATCATTTCTCTCATTCATGAAGCACTAAGAAGTGCAAGTTTTTCAAAGTACCAGAACAGAATCTGGGGAACTGTGTCTTCAGCAAAGCCAGTAAAGGTAAGATAAGCAGAAGAGTCGGGGAAAATGTTTTTAAAGTTGGGACTTCTTATTGGAACTTAAATATAAAATCAGCTGCCAAAAAAAATATTAATGTATGAAGAAAACAAACTAAATAATAAGCTCAGGACATCTGGAGTGGAGGCTGTTGACATTCCTCTGCTGGAGTACAAAAGTGGAATTATTCCTCTTGCTGTATAATGTTTTTAGGGAACCTTGTCTCAACTTTTTTAACTATGCATAAATGGATACATGAGATATTCTCATAATTTAATTTCTGGAAGCTTGCACAATATTGCTAAGGAAGTCCTAAATTTTGGAAAGGACACTATTTTTAGTTATGGGACTGAACTTCTATAGTGCCAGTTTCACACTAGGTTAAAATTTTGTCAATATAGGGAATGCTTATATGGGCAGAGATAAGCAATTATTTTTTTAAATGTGTTTAAAAATAACAAATCTCTATAAAAATACATTTGTGATGTTATTGTATGAAATGGGTTCAATGGCTATAAAATAGATCATATTTGTAAGCACTGTTATTTATTGGCTGTGTGAAATAGCATGTTAGCAGTTAATTGCTTGGTTCTCAGGTGAACACAGCGTGATTAGATGTCCCTGCCCTCGTGCTGAGTTGTAGCCACTTCTTATGTCTATATAGCACTGTATGTAGTGCCAGAATTCTGCTTCTCTGTGCTCATTCAGTGCTCCTCAAGACTCAGAGCTCAAGCACTGAATTTGTGTTTTAAGAGCTGCAGAAAATTTTATGAGTGGACGCAAGGAGTGTGGATTCTGTTGAAGTTCAACAGCAGGCACCTCTGTACATATGCCTACAGTCACAATCTTTTTTTTCTTGTTGTTGCATTTTCATTAAACCAGCTTGTATGTATTAAATGTTGTACTTCTGTGTTCAGAGGTCTATGTACGGCCAATGAGATTTGTGGCAAGTGTGGAAAGTAGTGAAGGGAATGTCTGGGATTCGAAGTTGTTCCACAATTTAGATGAAGAGGCTTATCTTTTGGCAGGATAACACCATTTTTATACAGGTTCTTTTAGGGAAAAACAAATTAAATCAATCAATTTGATTTTTTGAAAGGAAATGCCTTATGGAAGTTTTGTTGAAGATGCGTAGAGTAAGCTTTGTTTGCTGATATTAAACAAAGGGATACTGAACTTGAACATGTACAAAATGGGCAGTTATGATCCCAGAATTTATGTCTCTTTTTTTTTCTTCTTTTTTTAAAAAGAAGAAGAATCTAGGATGTTAGTGGCAACAGTATGACTCCAGTTCTGTCCTTTTTGGAGTGAGTTTTCCATTTTTAAGTTTTTGAATACTTGCAGCTAGGAATCTATTGTGGAAGTTATTTGGAAATCTGTTTTCGGAGCAGGCCTTCCTTGTGTCCTGCACTTTTGCAGGTCTTAGGATAAATTGCTGATATGCCATTGCCAAATTCAGCACATGCTGCAACTCTCCCTGCTTGACCAGCTTTTATTAAAGGTGACAGGTAATGCAGTCTGAAAATAATCAAGGCCTTATGTTGACACAGGAGGACACTTGAACTGTCATGCTGTTGACATTTAGGTATATTTTCTTTTTCTGTTTCATTATTTAATTAATGTGAACATTTGAAGTGAAGGAAAAACTTCCCATTTTTACTGTGACATATGGTGAAAAACACATTTCAGCTTTTTTCCTTTTTCTTTTCATTAAGACTCAGATGTATAAAATAGCTGGAAAATAATCTGGGAATGGTAACCTACTTTTAGATAAGAAGACATTAAATTGAAAAGTGGTGTGTATATGTGTTTACAGAATTTTAAAAAATGATAGAAATGATGATTCATCAGTAGAGTGGTACGATTACAGTTGTCTATGAGAAACTTCAGCAAGGGTTAGGTTTTTACAAACCTTACTGTAAACTGAATAGATTAGACTAGCAGCATCTCCCCTTTCACTGCTGGGATGAAAAGCATAAGGATGTTATTGCTTGTGTCAGAAATGGACAGTCTGTAACTCATGAACCTCATGTGGTTTGCAAAAACTTACTGAAGAGATAATTTTAATTTGTAGTTTGATTCTGACATTTTAGTCACTGATGCTAAATCACTCATCAAACAGCATAGATTTAAACCTGCTGTGTGCACTGCATCTGCTGCAGCTGATTGTATACTTTTGTTATAATTTTATTATACAAATACTATTATGAAACAGCTTAATTTAACATAAATATGCTTTAGTTAACTCTTGAGTCTTACTCTTCTGTCTCATAAATATGAATCTATATAGGTCTAAAGAAGGCTTCCCTAGGAAATTATCATGGTTTAACCCCAGCTGGCAACTAAGCCCCACACAGCCACTCGCTCACTGCCCGCCCCCCAGTGGAATGGGGAGAGAATAGGAAGAATAAAAGTGAGAAAACTGATGGCTTGCAATAAAGACAGTTTAACAGGTAAGGCAAAAGCTGTGTGTGCAAGCAAAGCAAAACAAGGAATTCATTCACCACTTCCCATGGGCAGGCAGGTTCTTAGTCATCTCCAGGAAAGCAGGGCTCCATCATGCATAACAGTGACTTGGAAAGACAAAAGCCATCACTCTGAACATCCCCCACTTCCTTCTTCTTCCCCCAGCTTTATATGCTGAGCATGATGTCATATGGTCTGGAATAGCCCTTTGATCAGTTGGGGCTGGCTGTGCCTCCTCCCAACATTTTGTGCCCCTGGCAGAGCATGGGAAGCTGAGAAGTCCTTGACTGGTGAAAGCACTATTTAGCAACAACTACACTATCAGTGTGTTATCAGCATTCTTCTCATACTAAATCCAAAACACAGCACTATGCCAGCTACCAGGAAGAAAATTAACTCTATCTGAGCCAAAACCAGGACAGAAATCTATTATTGTGGCTCACATTTTGGATTTAAAAGTCCACTGACATACCTTTCAATCAAAAGACCACTTTGGAAAAAGTGGCCGTACTCTAATTAAAACTGTGCATTATTCTTTAACTCAGTATAAGGTTTAGACTGGCCAGTGGTATTCAGTTAAATGTTTCACAGAGCTGATAGATAGCTGAGGCCTTTTTGTCCAACTGAAATCTGAGACTTGGTTTAAAACCTTACTACTTGAAATTTTTGGGGTAATATGATCTGTTCTCTTGGAGTGCCTTCTCCAAAGTACAATCAAGCGCTTATAATGGATTAGGAACACCAGTGAGTGACAAAAACATATGTGTAATACATTTACACATATGTGTAATATATTTACTGTATATATTGTTGTTGGTAAATGTACACTGCAACTTGAAAGCAAATTATATTTCAAACACAATCTATTCATATCAGAGTAGAAACTGGCTGTTGTGGAGATTGTCAGAATCTACAGATAACATAAAACTTCCTGCAAAGCAGTATCTAAGCTGGGTTTATGTGGAATGCATATGTTACTAATTTGAGGTGAACTGAATTTCTAAGGAGCTGTAATAACAAATTCTTGGGTTTGAGATAAGCCTAGGAATTTTCAAGTTAACCTTGTATTCAAACATACTGAAATAGGGAAGGTACATAGGAGTAGCATGCAAAGCCTGGTATGATGTACTGGCATCCATACGGAAAACCGTGAAAACAGACACATAATTTTTTAAGTAAGCTGAATCTAAACTTCGTGTACAGGTCATAAAATGTCTGAATCAGAAAGATGTGCTTTTATTAATGTTTTTATTGCAAGAAAAGTTTGAGGTTTCAACAGAGTAAGGAAATTTTAAATGGTGAAGGGTACTCTTCAGTATAAATAACCCCATAAAACTAGATTTTAAATAGTGAATGAAAATATTCTTTTAGAATAAAATTCCTACAGAATAAATTAAGAAATGTTAGAGTGAATAAAAAGGCAAAACTATACCCTTACTTTCCTATCATATTGTGCTTTCTTGCCATAACTGCCCAATGGATCTGTCCAATGTGTATTTTTTGTTCTAAAAAAAAAAATGTATGTAGTTTTGCTTGTTGTGCCTGAAAGTTTGTCCCTTATGAATTTTTGCTGGTTTAAAAAGGTTATTACTGGCTTCCTTTCATTTAGGGTGGGGGCAGTATAGTGTCTGACAGTTCATTGAATATGTTTTAAAGGATAAAGAAACAAATATGGAGTTAAAAAGAAAATAATATTAAAATGTATCACTGCTTTCAGTAGAGTGCTGTGACTAAGCTTCTCTCTTTCTTCCCTAATTCATTTTATAGATAAGAAAATGCAGTAGCTTTAATATAGTCAGATTTTACTGAAACATTTGATATGAAGTCCCATATGTGTTGATAAGTTAGCGTGGAGAAGGCAGTGACCAGTTTAAAAACTGTAAGTTGGACAAAGGATTATCTAAAGGAGAGGCAGCACATTCTGTTGGAGTGATATCTATAAGGTTGGTGTGATGTTACACAAAGATTTCCTTTGTGGTTCAGTTGACCTGATTTATTTTAAGTCGTGAGGCATCATTGATAAATGGGAGACTATGATTATCTCCTGAGAAGATATTAGCGGCCTAGTGGACTAGCTGAAATAGGATGAAATTTAATAACTTGAAATAAAAAGTCACGCACATATGGGACTTAATAGCAAATAGTTCTGCTATAATTTGGAGGCTTATCAACTTCAAAGTACAGAACATGAGGCAGAACTCAGTCTCTTAGTAGGTCACTTAACAACATGAGGTTGCAGTGAAAAAGAAAAATGGAATTCTAGAATGCATAAGCCAAACTTTTTCCACTAGTAGAATGAATACTGTTGTCTTGTATACTGGAAAACCATCCAGCTGGAATCTAGTGTACATTTCTCATTACTCAAGTTGAGGAAGGTTCATCCATACTGGGAGAAGTATGATGTGGACCTGTAATATGAGGTCATGCTGCTGAATCCTCTTAAACAGGACATTAAAAGTGATAACAACAGAGAAATAAAGTCTGGGAACCAGGAAGGATTAAGATTTTGTTTAAACTGAAGGAAGTATCAGTACAAAAATAAGAAGAATGGAATAGCCAGGCATAAATTTAGGCTGAATACAAGACGTCTGTCAGAAAAGTGAGATTTCAGAGCAGACTTCCAACCAGCTGAGTTGGAACAATTGGTTTTGATTACTTTGTGAGAGGAATTATGTAACTGTAGTGGTAGTAGAAGGCTCAATTTGATCATGGAGCAAGATAACAAACTTCTTAACAGTAAGATAAAATTGAGGATCCTTTTCTAGTTTGTGGTTCTGTTACTGGGTTCACAGTTAGGCCTTTGTCGTGGTTTAACCTGGCTGGCAACTAAGCACCACGCAGCTGCTCACTCACTTCCCCTCCCCCCGCCCTCTGTGGGATGGGGGAGAGAATTGGAGAAAAGAAAAAAAAGTAAGACCCGTGGGTTGAGATAGAGGCAGTTTAATAAGAGAGAAGAATAACAATAGTGATAATAATAATGGCAAAAGAATATACAGAATATATATAAAACAAGTGATGCACAATGCAATTGCTCACCACCTGCTGACCGGTGCCCAGCCCGTCCCGAGCTGCGATCACTCCCCCCGAGCTGCGAACACACAGCCTGAGCTGCGATCACTCTCCCTGTGACCGACCAACCGACTAACCCCCCCGAGCATGACGTTATGTGGTATGGAATAGCCCTTTGGTCAGTTTGGGTCAGCTGTCCTAGCTGTGCTGTACTCCCAGCTTGTTATGCACCTGGCTGAGCAGGAGAAGCTCAAAAAGTCCTTGAGTAGTCTGAGCACTACTTGGCAACAACTGAAAACATCAGTGTGTTATCAACATTCTTCTGGTACTAAATCCAAAACACAGCACTATGCTAGCTACTATGAAGAAAATTAACTCTATCCCAGC
>NW_009260066.1:607766-614256 GCF_000687185.1 Egretta garzetta
CCGTGGGTTGAGATAGAGGCAGTTTAATAAGAGAGAAGAATAACAATAGTGATAATAATAATGGCAAAAGAATATACAGAATATATATAAAACAAGTGATGCACAATGCAATTGCTCACCACCTGCTGACCGGTGCCCAGCCCGTCCCGAGCTGCGATCACTCCCCCCGAGCTGCGAACACACAGCCTGAGCTGCGATCACTCTCCCTGTGACCGACCAACCGACTAACCCCCCCGAGCATGACGTTATGTGGTATGGAATAGCCCTTTGGTCAGTTTGGGTCAGCTGTCCTAGCTGTGCTGTACTCCCAGCTTGTTATGCACCTGGCTGAGCAGGAGAAGCTCAAAAAGTCCTTGAGTAGTCTGAGCACTACTTGGCAACAACTGAAAACATCAGTGTGTTATCAACATTCTTCTGGTACTAAATCCAAAACACAGCACTATGCTAGCTACTATGAAGAAAATTAACTCTATCCCAGCCGAAACCAGGACAGCCTTCCAGACGTATAAGATATGTAGTTCATAGGCTTCTTAATATAGGTTCATTTGACAACAAGACAAGCTATCTGCTATTTCTGTTGAAGTAATTTATCTAAATTTTTTTTGCCTCTCATGAACAGATAAAAGAAGTAATGAAGACAGAAATGCTAGGTATTAAAGCTGAGTTGCTTGGGATACTGTCGCTTTCAGTTGATAGAAATAAAACATACTATGGGAAGGGTAATCACATACTATTTTGAAATTAATTCAGGTAGCTTTTCATGCTCCTAAAATTCAAAATATCAATGGCCAGCTCAGGAAATATAACAATGGTGCGAATTACATGTAATTCATGTACTCTATGAAATACAGTTGTTTCTCCCTAGCTACAAATGTTCCTCCAGATTTCTCTTTCCTTGTGTCAGTACTATTTTCTTGCTTCATTTTTCACATTAGATTAGGTCTTCAGGATTTATTATCTAAAATAAAATAACAATATTAATGGCATCCATCATAAAAGCAGACATGTCAGTTATAAAACAGTTATGGTACATTAATATTTTGGCTCTTCATTGTTTATATTAAAATATTTTTAACTTACAGCTTTTAAATTTAAGGTCTGTTTCTCATTAGTAAGCCATACAAGCAGCAAAATTTCTCTGAGATGGGGAATTGTCATCTTCAATTTTTGGGTTTTGTTGCGATTTTTTTGGTTTAGGGAATTTATCTTTGTTCCTTCCCCCTTCCCAAGTGAAATGGCTTAAAATATATGAGTTTAGACTCTGGAGTCAGCTGATGCAAAGTATGGGTACAATTGGACATTTGGGACAATTTTTAATGATCAGCAAAATATACTCAGAAGATGTTTAGTACCAAATGAGTGATGTACTGCTGCAGATAGCCATGAAGTGCACTGGTGGAGGTGCTTGGGGGAGATTTTAGGAGCACTTTGTCTGAATGTAGCAAGTAACATTAATCCCTAGTGTTCAAGAGTACTGAATTCAGCTTTCATAACAGCATGAGGGCTAGAAATCATGAAAGAAGTTTCTTGCCCATTGGAACCTTTGTTCGTAATGCCTCATGAGCCTTGACGGTATTTTTGACAAATCCTCACTTGCCTGTAGAGCTGATGCTTTGGGTGTCTAGCCAGCACAGGTGGGTTTATCAGATGTAGACTGTAGAATCATGATGTTTAAAACTGTGAAGAACTTTATTTGATACACACTGTGTAAACAAGCTCTGGGTGGAAAGATGGGTTATCACTACATAGAATTAATAAGGAAAAAACCTGATCTGAAAAATTGGAATCTATGGTTCCCATCAATGGTGGGTATGTGTTACCAGAAACTGTTAGTTAAAAGAGCATTGATGTAAGAATAGCTGTGTCAGGTGAGAAGAAGGGTTCATTTAGCCAAATATCATCTCTCTAAGCATTCATTAGGAAGCTTGAGTGGATTACCTTTGTGTGAATGGATATACCAAGTCTGTCCTTGAACCCACATAAAATTTCATAATCTGCAAGAGTCTCAGCAAGAGTTCCACAGTTCAGCCAGCTGTGTGTTCCTTTGTCTGTTTTGAACCTTATTCCTGCCATCTTCATTTGATGACCCCTCCCTGTTAATTTTTGTATTCATTTTGGAGACTGAAGATAAAGATGAGCCAGTTCAGTGGCTTTCGATGGAAGGAGAGGAGGTTTTGAATAGGTATGAAGAAAACATTTTTCACTGAAGACCAACTTAACATTGGCAAGTTGCACAGTCTGTTCAGTCTCCACCTTTGGATGACCTAACCAAGACCTAACTGGCCAAAGCTCTTAGCATGTTAGTCTGAATTCAGCACTGACCCTTCTTTGAACAGGAGGCTAGAATAGACACAACCAGAAGTCGAATGATTTTTGGATCAGTCTAATCTATCTCTTTATGCTGTTTCTGAATGTGGTTATTATTATTTTATTTAGCAGCTCTTTGCAAAGAAGCTTTTCTATGCATTTAATGGAACAACACCCTTGTTACCA
Organism: Egretta garzetta; assembly: GCF_000687185.1. NCBI lineage: Eukaryota > Metazoa > Chordata > Aves > Pelecaniformes > Ardeidae > Egretta > Egretta garzetta. The sequence continues at coordinate 610,260 of NW_009260066.1, forward strand.
ACCTCTGAACTCCCCTGAAGCCTATAAAGTTCTTTTTGAAAGGGGAATAGACCAGAACTACACACAATGTTTCAAGATGTGCCTGAACACTTATACAATGGTATCATGATGTGCTCTGTTTCGTTTCCTATTCCTTGTCTAATAATGTCAAACATCTGCTTTTTTTTTTAACCATTAGTGAGCAGTAACGTTATGTTTCCAAGGAGTCTTCACACCACAGTCTCCTGACTGGTAATGATAGATTCAGAGCTCTTGATTTATATGTAAAATTGGAATTTTTTTTCATGTGCATTACTTTACATTTTTCTATATTAAATTTCAGCTGCTGTTTTATTGTCTGTTCACTCAGTCCTGTGCTTGTGCTCTGCTCTTCTTCACAGTTAGCCATCACTTTTAGTACTGTGACCTAGTATCATCATCAAACTTTGTCATAACATTGCTCTGCCTTCTTTTTATAGATTGTTCAGGACTTCATTTAATAGCAAGGACCTCAGCTCACATTCCCATGGAACTGCAATGCTAATCTTCTTCCAAGGCAGAGCCTGACCATTTACTCCTACCTTCTTTTAACTAATTACTTACTTATGGCAGGACCTTTTCATATTTCAGTATCTTCCTATTTTTCTCAAAAGCCTTGGCAGAAAACCTTCTCCAGGTCCAAGCAGGTTTATTAGTTAAATGAGAAACGTGTGACCCCCTTCAAAGAATTTAATTATACTTTTGTGGCATGATTTCCATTTAGAAAAGCTTAAGTAGCTGTTTTCAAGAACAAATCTCTGAAGGTATCGATTTTAAATTTTAATTTCACTTCATGTGGTATCTGTAGGCTTATTTAACATGATTTTTCACTTTTTACTGACATATATTATATTTCCCATTGATTTACATCTACTTGTATTTCTCGCAGTCTGCCAAACAAGCAAGGGCAAAAAGGAGATGAATATTTCAAAATGAAGTCCCCAGTCTATAGAGAGGTCAGGGATGCAGAAGGACTCTCTGTGTTCAGAGCAGATAGTGTGTGAAACTCTTGTGGGATTGTGCTGTAAGAAGTCAAATAAATAAATTCTTTCCTCAGCATTAGTAATACATTAAGACTGAAACTTGTACACATGTTAATATAATGGTGCCTTGGAGGAACATCCCTTTCATTTCATTCCTGTTTATTTTTAAAATCAAAGCTTTAATTCAGATTTAAAATTTTTTCAGACACTTTCCTCTGACAATTTCAATAGATAGCTCTGTGTGTTCTGAAGAGAAGATGCTTCAACACATGTCTTCAAGGTCCTTGTAATCAGCCTCACTCTGATTTCACCTCTAACCCTTTCCTTAACATAACTCCTAGCTGCTGATTTTGAGATGCTTTGTTTTTATTATTCTTACAGTTGATCATGACTGGATTAGGAACTTTCACCAAGAATGATTTTCTGAGGCATAAAGTTTTAATACAGTCATGGAAAAATAGCAGCTTATGAAAGAAATAAGAACAGAACAATCTGGATTAGCAGAATTTTATTTAATTGTCCTTTTAAAACACATTTCTGATCTTTATTTTCATATGGTAAGTGTAGCTCTAGGCTTTGACTATATAGAGTGTAATATAAAACTAGATTCCAGTCACCTGGCAGGCTCCTGAGGGTAGGAATAAATACCTTTGTTTACCATTAAGTGCTAATTCCTAAGATAACGCTAGTATACAGAATATGAGAATGGAATGCATCTGTAGAGAATTGTTGTGCTAAATTAAGTTTAGAGTTGTTAACACAATATACATTGTCCACAGTGTGCTAAAGACGTAGAGCTTTTTCTTTTAAATAAGAAGTGTTTCTCCAGTGGTAAGAATACTAAGTAACAAAATCAAGTTATAGATTATTTAAAAGATGTGTGGTCACTGAAAATGGATTCCTTCCTTGTGAAGAAGAACTGTCTGTCTTGAGCATTATGAAATGAAAAAGCAAATTAAACTCCTTGCTGAAATGTTTGCAGTAGGCTGAAGCCCGTGCCTCGTATCTGTTACACTGTAAATCCCCATAGCATAGAATATTACAGTAAAAATCCCCCAATTTTTAAAATTATTCCAGTAAATCAATGTAGGCATGAACAAGCAGAATTTATTCACAAGATGAAATTACAAGTATGCATAGATTGTGTGTGATCTCTTTTTAGCTGAGAAATCCTCTTGCAAATGTGATACGTCACATGCATAGAAGCCATGGCCCCTTTGTAACACTGGCAGGAAATCCTCTAAACGATTTAAACCAAGTCTTATACCTATGTCATTTATTCTGCAGTGCATGACTATAAACCAAACTTTTTGATAAAACAATTCCTGAAATGTTCATGAACACTGACTCTGTATGCTGGCATTTATTTCATGTAGATAAATAATTGCAGCAAGGTTTTAAAAGGATTTGCCAGTCTAATTTCCATGGCAAATAGATACAGGGACAGAGAAATTTCTAACTGCTAGGAATTTGTTTCTATTATCTTTGGCCTTCTGCCTTCAAAACATCAGGTCAGTTCTATTAATTTCTGCTTTACAGAAACAATTACTGTAGGATTTTTTTTTTTAAATTCTGACTAGCTTTTTCCATTGACTTCACTGGGAGGACATTAAATGATATGTACCATTCTGTACTGTTACATAGTACCTGTTGGAGTTCTCAATCTGAGATTCGTTACCCAGGGTAGAGATTTGAGAAATAATTTATTAGCTTACTGGCCTTATTCTTCAGTTATTCATGGCAAACTGGTAAATGATTTATCAGGTCCTACAGCTCAGTTTTGGAGATAGGATTTACTCCTGGTGTGGTAAATATCACTAGAATTTATCTAAAAGTGCGTTAAAGTCAGCATGAAGCCTTTTTCTCATTAAAGGAAGAGGAATCTTCCCCTTCTCCCTGAAGTGCCCCTACATAACAGGTACAATGCCCTGGGGCTGGAGAATGAAGAGACAGTAACAGGCAAGACCCAGGAAAGGCCAACTGTGCAAAATTGGAGACAAATTGAACAGGTGAATGGCTCGCTGCATAGCTGGTGCCATGCTCAAGGTCTTGTTTTCTACAGTATTGGGCATACCTTCCAGAAACCAGGCCTGTCTCAGCTGACCCAGTGAGGCAAGAGTGTCCTGGGCAATAAACTGGCTGGACTTAGAGCTTTAAACTAGCTTTAGCACAGAAAAGGGATGAAGTGCTAAGCACTCAAGAAGAGCCAGGGGCTGCAGAGGCATTAGGAAGCACAGGAAAACCCTTGTGAACTGCCTCGAGGGAATTAGGGTGGGCTCCTCTAAAAAGGGGATGTGGCCGATAGCCCAGCTGAAGTGCCTCTATGCCACGCATGCATCAAGGGAAACAAACAGGAGGAGCTGGTAGCCACTGCCCAGGTGGAAAACTACAACCTGATTGCTATCACAGAAACTTGGTGGGATGAAATGCACTATTGGAATGCTGTGACTGATGGCTATAAAGTATTCAGAAGGGACAGGCAAGGAAGGAGAGGTAGGGGAGTTGCCTTCTGTGTCAAAAATGGGATTGATTGCACAGAGCTATCTTTGAAGAACAGCAATGCACAGGTCAACAGCTTATGGATGAAAATTAGAGACCAAGCCAACAAAGGAAACTTTGTGGTTGGTGTCTACTACAAGCCACCCAATCAAGAAGAAGAGGCTGGTGAAGAGTTCTTTCTTCAGCTCACAGGGATCCTGATCCTGGTAAGGGAGTTCAACCACCTGGACATCTGTTGGAAAACTAGCACAGCAAACTGCAAGCAGTCTGAGAAACTACTGGAGTGTGTGGAGGACAACTTCCTAGTAGAGGTGATGGAGAGCCCAACCAGAGGAGAGGCACTGCTGGGCCTACCACTCACTAATGCAGAAGAATTTATTGGAGAGGTCAAGACTGGAGGTAGCCTGGGCTGCAGTGATCATGCCCTGGTGGAATTCTCTGTCCGGAGAGCTACAAGATGGGTAATAAGTGGAGACAGGACCCTGAACCTCAGAAAT
>NW_009260066.1:614392-627101 GCF_000687185.1 Egretta garzetta
GCACAGCTGGAGCTGAACTTGGCTAGGGACATGAAAAATAACAAGGTTTTCTTCAAGTTCATAGGACAACAAAGGCGGATAATGAATTGCCTGGATGGTTGCACTCAGAGAGTTGCAGTCAACAGCTTGATGTCCAAGTGGAGACCAGTGATGGGTGGTGTCCCTCACAGGGGACCATATTGGGACCAGTATTAAACATCCTTGTTGGGGACACAGACAGCAGGACTGAGTGCACCCTCAGTAAGTTTGCCAAAGACACCAAGCTGAGTGGTGTGGTTGATACTCTAGAGGGAAGGGATGCCACCCAGAGGGACCTTGACAGGCTAGAGAGGTGGGCCCATGTGAATCTCATGAAGTTTAACAAGGCCAAGTGTAAGGTTCTGCACCTGGGTAGGGCAATCCCAAACATGGATACAGGCTGGGAAATGACAAAAGCCCAGCAGAGAAAGACTTGGGAGTACTAGTGGATGAAAAGCTGGACGTGAGTCGACAATGTGCACTAGCAACCCAGAAAGCCAATTGCATCCTGGGCTGTGTCAAAAGAAGTGTGGCCAGCAGGTTGAGGGAGGTGATTCTGTCCCTCTGCTCCGCTCTGGTCAGACCCCACCTGTGTTCAGCTCTGGGGCTCCAAACAGAAGAAATACATGGACCTGTTGGAGCGGGTCCAGAGGAGGCCACAAAAATGATCAGAGGGCTGGGGCACCTCTCCTGTGAGGAAAGGCTGAGAGAGTTGGGGTTGTTCAGCCTGGAGAAGAGAAGGCTGCGGGGAGACCTGATTACGGCCTTTCAGTACCTGAAGGGGGCCTACAAGAAGGCTGGACAGGGACTCTTAATCAGGAAGTGTAGTGATAGGATGAAGGGTAATGGTTTTAAACTGAAAGAGGGTAGATTAGATTAGGAAGAAACTCTTTACTATGAAGGTGGTGAAGCACTGGAAAAGTTGCCCGGAGAGGTTGTGGATGCCTCATCTCTGAAAGTGTTCAAGGCCAGGTTGGATGGGGCTTTGAGCAACCCGGTCTAGTGGAAGGTGTCCCTGCCCATGGCAGGGGGTTTGGAATTAGACGACCTTTAAGGTCCCTTCCAACCCAAACCATTCTATGATTCTAAAGATCCTTCTCTCTAAACAGACATAAAAATGCAAGCATTGATATCATTCCATTTCAAGTATTTGTCTTTATCTCAAATGTGAGGCGCACTCAATTTTTTTTGTTTGTTTGGGTTTTTTTTCCTTTTTTTTCCCCTCAAGCTGTCATTAATAGTGCTATGCCAAGATACATTACAGCAGATTATGATGCTTTTCCTCCTCCTTTTGCTAGAAAAAACAAAAAGGGCAGTATGGCTGTTGCTGCTTCAACTGCATGTTTCCCGCTTGACAGGAGCATCTGATATTTATCGGGTGACTGCACCATGTTGCACTGCAATACTATTGTTCTGGCTGCAGCAGCTATTTCAGGGCTGTATTCAATTTTAGCGAAAAGGCTGAAAATAGGAAAAATCATGGGATAAATTGGAGCATAGCAGTGCTATACATAGTTTACCATCTGGTTTCTTCAGTCATTGTATTCAAATTCAACAGAAAATGCAACTCTGAGTCCTGTTCTTCTATTTGTTGAACATTCCAATGGTCTCTGAGAAGGATCTGCAGTATCAATCACCAGCTTTTCACCTTAAATATAAGAGTAGAATGGCATAGCATATATGCTCCTGTGAACCATTCTTGGTATGTAAAACCATCTTTGACAGTGAATGTTAAGTAATTTATTCTGCTCCTTTATCAAATCCTTTTGTACACTTGGTGAAACAGATTCTGTACTCTCCAGTTTTATGCCAATTTAATTTCCTACAACTTCAGAGTTCTCTTTGTTCTGAGGTCAGAATCTGGCCCTTATCCTTCTTAGTTACTAATTTCAGCTGTGCCAATATTCAAGGATTTCCATAATGACACTTATTTAGTGATATTACACACACTTAGATGAAGCTGGTGGATCAGCCGGCTTGTATAACTCCAACCACTAGTGATTTTCATCAGCGCCATTATTAGTACTTGACAGGATCTTTAGATCAGAGTTCGTTCTTTAAAAAAACCCCAAAATACCCAGGTTCAGCATGCAAAAGGCTTATAATAAAATTAACTACTATTTAATTACTTTGTACTTAATCTGAAATATGTACTGGTTATGTAGCAAACTGACTATAAACAGACCAACACTGTCACAGAGTTTATAAAATAATTTTAGCATAACACAATGAACGAGAGTAAGAAATAAGAAGCGGAAAGGCTGTACATATAAACATGTACAGGAAGTGTAGTTTTTATGACTAAGTTCTGAAGTTTGAGGGTACCTTTCGCACAAATAACATTTTTACACTGACATTGCTGGGGTGATTACATCAAGAAACGTGAAGCTAAACAAAAGCACTAAGAAACCTTTACAAATCGATATCATGTTGAAAGTTCTGCAGTTCATGGACTGCAGTCCAAAACTCACTTCTGATGAATGTGTGAGGTTTTATTTCTAGAAATGTTAGTTCCAATTGGATCTGAACATAATTTTACAAAGTGAGCTGGTATAGAGCTCTTGAGTATTTTTTTCAAACTTCTTTAATTGTTTATTTGCAGGCTGGCTTTTGCTTCAGACTTCTTATCTGATATCTAGCCATTAGCTAACTGTCCTTTTCATATTTCTGTCACATCTATGGCTATTCACAGCCATAGGCACTTCCTTCTATAAGCACAGATGCAAAGAAATACACAGTGCTAAATTCACGCCATCATTGTCAGTCCCTTGCATTTCAAACTTACTGCGCAAGATAACATAATACTTTGAGTTCAGGTTTGTTTTGTCTTGTTATGACATTAGAATAAATGTATGGTAAGAATAGGAAATTATGTTCAACTTTAATTTGAATTTCTGAAATATGCTGGATCCAGCTTTGAGCCTACCCAGTACAAGAGGGATGAGAACAAACTGGAGACAGTCCAGCAGAGGAAGGGCCACCAGTGTGGCCAAGGGCTGGAGCAAATGACATTCAAAGGGGAGGCAGAGGTAGATGGGCTGCTTTGGCCTGGAGAAGAGACACGGGGGGAACTAATTTCAGTCTTCCACAACCTAGAGGGCAATGTAGAGGAGAGACAGATTCTTCTCAAAAGTGCACAGTGAAAGGTCAAGAGGCAGCAATCATAAATTGTGCTAAGGGGTAACTTGTTGGACAAAGGAGAGAAATTCTTCCCATGAGGGTGCTCCAGCACTGTCAAGGGCTGTGCATGGAGGCTTGGGGGATCTCCAAAGTTCTGAACTTCAGAACTCATTGGGAAATACAGTCAGGCTAGAAATGTGTATTATTTCTGATTTCAGCTTATCCTGAAAATCTTAAACAAGCTTTTGCATAGATGTTCATGTTTGAATTTCTAATCCCAGATGAAGCTGTAAAAGGAAAGGATATTTTCAGTTGGTATAGGCAAGATTTCCATGTCATCCTTATGTCATTTCAAATCATTCATTATTATTTATCAATGCATTGTAATACCTCATCCTCCAAGTCATGCTTTGGAAGATAAGCCCAGTCTGAAGATTAGACTTTAAAAGTGAACATCCTGAGGAATCTAATTTCTGAGTCTTAAAACTGTACTTGGTTTTTCTCACTGAAGATAGATAGAAAAACCTGAAGTCAACTCCTTAGTTATGAGAAAATCTTCTTCTGGATCTGAACCCTGTTGGTCAGCTGCATCATAATTTAAACAGTACCCTTGAGACATACTGTTTTGGAGCTGCTTATAATAAAATGTTTCAGTGAATTTTTTGTTTAATAAGTCATTAATGCTAGAAGAGAATTACATATTATTAGTCTAGAAAAGAACTTCTACGATTAAATAATGAATTGGTAGTTACCATTCCTTTCATCTCACTGGATATTCGGAGTTGGGATCATTAACTTGAACAACAATAGAGCGTTTAGCTAGGTTTCTGGTAAAGTCATTATCACAGCTGTCAGCCACTTCTACCTGATTCTTGGCCAGACTGGTGAAAAATAATGTTAATAGCACACTGTAGCAGCTCTAGCAGTCATCTGTGTCTATCTCTATATCTTTTTTGAACCAGCAGTTATTCAGAAGGGCTGCACTGAAGTCTGTTTGATAATCATCTGTGACAGTTTCAGCGTAACATACAAGAGATAGGACAGTGTCCACATATTTCGCATTAAAATATTACTACTTTAATAGGTCTCTGATCCATGACATTTTAACTATCTTAAATGCCATTTTTCCTTTACCCATTTACCATATTTCTGGCATTGTCTTAGGTTCCTTATTCTTGAAAAATCAGAGGCTTGACAACAGGATATTGAAGTTTTGCCCATATTAATGCCTAGAGTCAATTTAATTTTATTTGTGAGTAGATGCTACAGTTACTGGCCCTGTCATTGCTTCTTACTGTAATTATTGCAATTCACTTCATATTGTCCTTCTTCACAATCAGATTAAAGAAAAATTAACTTGAATACAGATACTTTTTAGCAATGCTGCAAAGTCAGTGTTCATAAGGCAGCTAACTACCAATTAGATTACATCAAATTTCCTTCTTTTTGTCATCAAATATCAGGTCTTCTGTGGATCCTACATAACCCTGTATTATGATTAGAATATTATTCTAGCCAAGGGACAACATCAAATACATTGACTGAAGCTCATGGCTGTGACAATAACAGAATTATATGTCATAATACCTTCTATTTGTGTTACAAAACTCTTAAAAATTGTAGTATGCTTTGATAACTTCTTTCCTATGTCAAGTTTTCAACCATTTTCTGCTTCAGGCTGTTCTCAGTATAGGGCTCATGACTCAGATCAAATGCTTTTTTTTTTCTTCTAAATATGACATTTTAAAATTACTTGGAATGCAAATTAATTAATGTATGAAATCCATATTTTCCTTAGTGGTACCATAAGCAGGAGTACTTTTATTTTGTCAGATTTCCCCAAGGTAGATAGCTGAATAAAAATCTTTTAACCAATCATCCTTTCAGAATAGTGACCTTTTACACCGGCAAGAATAACACACGAATCAAAGTTTCCTTGTGTAGGAAAGTTTTCTAGCACTTAAAGTAATGAGGGTAAGAAAGATTAATTATTAAAGAACCTTTTTAACGATCAGTCAGAACAATGCAGTCTTGTACAGGCCTGCCCGGTAACAAAAAAACTACCAAGCAAAATATTTAAAATAGGTTTGCAAAGCACTAATTCAACCTCTGATTTTTGCCTAGCTGAAGCAGATAATACAAGTAGTTTAAAATTATACATTTCACATGCTTTAAAAATGTTTGGGTTTCTAATAAAATATTAAAATGGAAAGTGAAAAGAATTCAAAACTTCTCAGTATTTTTCACAGTGGTTTTTTCATGCTTTTTCCTCTTGAATTCTCATCTAAAGGGAGAAACAGGATTAGCAGTCCACTGAAGTACTAACTTATTTGATTCTCAGTATCAGTGACATAAGCACTCTCTGGATGCTCTATGAGCAGGCAATAGGATCAATAAAAGAGCAAAATTTCTGAACACTTCAGGTGATTTATTTTTCTCTGCTGGACTAGAGAAATTCCATTTAGCTTGCATGATGTTCTGTTGCTTTTGGAATGTTCCACTGGGTTTTTGGTTACCATTCTTCATTGTCTGGGTTTCCCAGCTACACATCTCTATGCGTGGCTTTCCTTTGATTGGCTGAAAGGCTTCCCATAATGGTGGAACTGCCAACAATATCTCTTGCTGATCCAAATCCTCCACAACTCCCAATCCCTTGGTTCTTCTGATCTTCCTTTTCTTCTTTCACTTAGCCTTTCAAAAATTTTCCTATTAGGTCATCCACTCATCTTCCATTCTATATATACCACTAAGTAACATTGTTATAGGACAGCTGATGATTCAGGCCAAAGTCAACTTCGCAGGCACAATGCACATATCTTGCTTCCCCTGCTCTTAAGAACAGAGTTCTCTTGGGTAAGCTGTGGTGTTCAGACTGTGGTGCCAACTTTGATTTCATTTGATTGTCCTCTACAGAAAGTTCCATGTTGGACTGTATCAGGACACAAGTCCTTAGGAGGACATTAGTTATCATAAGTCTGCCCACAAAAGACTCCTCTCAAAAGTGATCATATGGGGACTGTGTTAAAGGACAAGTGCCAGGAAACAAAAAGACCTCACAGTCTCATTTCAGGCTAAGCCAGAAAAAATATATGGAAAATAAACTCAGCTATGTTAATCTACTGTTTTAATGACATTGTACATATGCAGGAAAGACAGATTTAGCAGTCATGTACAGAAATGCAATCTCCCCATCCATGGCTATTAGCATCACTTCAAGAAAACAAATACTTTTGTTCTGATAAGGTAGTCATCATTCTTAAAAGCAGACAGCAAGCACTAGTGACTCATCAGCCTCTGGATAGCAGCAGTCCTTGAGAGTTTAGTATACATGAATAAGACAAAACCAAATCCTACTCTCCATAGACCTCACAGTCCATTATAGGCTGTAATTTTTTTCTGCATTTCTGTAATTTCTGTCAGAAGCCCTTAGGACAACAACTGTCTTTTTTCAGTAGATCCAGCTCTATCTATCAGTGATCCAACTGTTGAGGAACAGGGCTCTGCCATAGGTGGGACCTCGAGGAAGAATTTGGCTGCATCAGGAGAACCCATTCTGGGATGTTTCTGGGCCAGCAGACTGGTTGTCTGCCTTTCCCTTCTTACTGTCTGCTGTGCCAGGGGCAGTGGATCCACCTGTATCTTACCCTCTAATACACTGCTAACAGACTGTAGGATTTAAAAATTGATGGTGGATGAGTCACTCTCTTCTGACATGGGGTTGGTTTTCTTTTGCTTTGTTTTAGAGAACATAATGGTAACTTTCCTAAAACTACATTGTGCTTTCATTATAAAAATTCCTGTCTGAACTTCATCCAGCCCTGTTTTCTGGGTACTATCCCATGTACTAAGACGTAGCTGCAATGTGCCCCACTCAGCACTGAGGCGGCATGATCTGAACCAGCAGTTGAGATACCATGGGAGGATGCCATGCTGTACTCACCCTGCGCTGCTTGTTCTCCTTTCTTTGTGTCCGGTGGCACTTCACCTGTTGATTGCTCTCCCAAGTGGTAGCGACCAATACCTAGCTACCACTTATGGAGGCAGGAAGAAAATGATCACATGCCTTAAGAAACAGGAAAGATACTGAAGCACAGCCTCCAAAATGAAATTCTGCATGGTGATTTCAGATCAGCTGAAGGGGACCAAGGGACACACACCTTCTAACCTCCCACGCATAGTCCCAGAAGCACTGTATTACTAAACAGCTGAGTAGTAACATAACGCTTGTGATGTTACAACACCCTAAGAAATATCAATTCCATGACAGATTTTAAAACTTGTGACTACCATCCTATAAATAATCATGCATGAAAATAATTAACAAATAAAAATATGAATTTGGTACTAATGTCAAAAACTCAGCACTTGGCAGGAACACTTTCAATTGATGCTCTTACATTGTAGCCAGACACCCTTTAGCAGGTCACAGCAGTACAGAAAAATGAGCAAATGAAAACACAGATCCCTAGAAATTTGAAAAAAAAAAAGTTCAAAAGCACTTCTGCAAGCTACCTATTACAACATCCTTTTCCCACCAGGGCTGGCTTCAAAGTTGGGTCTGGTTTTTCAGGTGGAATTGTGTCACACTGTTTTTGGAGATCCCCCAAGCCTCCATGCACAGCCCTTGACAGTGCTGGAGCACCCTCATGGGAAGAATTTCTCTCCTTTGCCCAACAAGTTACCCCTTAGCACAATTTATGATTGCTGCCTCTTAACCTTTCACTGTGCACTTTTGAGAAGAATCTGTCTCTCCTCTACATTGCCCTCTAGGTTGTGGAAGACTGAAATTAGTTCCCCCCATGCCTGAGCCTTCTCTTCTCCAGGCCAAACCAGCCCATCTACCTCTGCCTCCCCTTTGAATGTCATTTGCTCCAGCCCTTGGCCACACTGGTGGCCCTTCCTCTGCTGGACTGTCTCCAGTTTGTCCTCATCCCTCTTGTACTGGGTAGGCTCAAAGCTGGATGCAGTATGTTTCAGACACATCCTCATAAGCTCTGAGAAGAACAAAACAGTCACTTCCCCTGGCTGCTGGCTGTGCTTTTGTAGCCTGGTATGTAAAGTTAATTGCAAGATGCATCCATACCTATTGAACTTCATGAGGATTCTGTTGAAATAGCACTGAAATCTGGATTTCCACTTTTTATTCTATGATTGATTCACCCTTAAAGGATCTATGGGGTTGATTTCTGTATTTTTATTAAGGCTTGATGGGTATCTGCATGTCTTATAATATATGGTTCCTTCATTATTATTTTTTGCATTTAGAACACTTACCAAATGTTTCATCTCTACTCAGTTGTTTTCACAAAAATGTTAAAAATATATAATTCAAGTACTTATACTCCAGTCATATTTTGTTGATACTAGTTAAGAATTTTTAAAATTGTAGGGTAGAGAAGGTGTGAGAGAAAGGATGTGCAGAGAAACAGACACATGTGTATATACAGGCAGTGTGACACTTATTTTGAGCTCTTTTCCTTTTTAAACATTATGATTTATTGGCAAAATTATAAGTAACCCCACTGTGAAAGCAAACTGGAGACACGGGGATGCTGCAGGGGAAAAATAAAATATGCTAATGTACTGTTTAATGGTACTTTTCTTTTATGTTTCTATTTTCAACAAGGAAAATACATACTTTTTTTTTGATTTTTCATTTTGAATGCTCCTTCTGGCGTATTTTTCACATTTTCCTTAAGATAATGTGCATTAAAAATGCTTTAGGTGGAGGAAATACGCTATCTATTTGCTCATGCTTACAAAAACATTGGCTTCTTTATATTATGTATATTTGGTGGGTTTTTTAGGCTGGTGAGGAATGTGGAGTTCTTTGTACTACTGTAGCAATATATAAAATAATTAACGAGGAGACAAAAAAATCTTTGGCCTGCGTCAAAATAACCTGAGGAAAAATTGAGCACGTATTCAAATGATACTGTTAATTTTTGCAAGCATGACAAATAGTTGTCCCATATATGTTAATTACTATAGTAACTTGCAAAGTTTGTCAAAGAAGGTAATCCAAATGGGCAATCTAGAAATTTTTTCTGTTTTTCCAGGCTTTCTAGGAAAAAAAAAGGGGGTAAAGCAAAGCTAGATAATAGTTATTCAATTTCTTTCTTTCAATTAATAATTTCTGGAGTGATGACTGTTATGGCAAATGTGAAAACCTATTTCTAGCTTTTGAAATACACTCCTGGTTTTGCTTTGTCTTATAAGTAATTTTTAATTTGATATTATAACATCACTTTTACTGCAAGTCATCTCCTCTAGCTTTTCTTCAGTTTGAAAAGAATGATGAAAACATTAACTTGCTAATACGATTAAGAGTCTATGCATATACTCCATTAAGAGTGTATCAAAAAGAGAAAGTTATAAAATTCTTACCTACTTGTTTTATAATAGGGAATTGAGGCTTTTCATTTTTATGCAACTAAATATATGTCAAGATTTTTTTTGGTGACTTTTAGAAATTTTATTGCAGAAATGGAAAAGGAAGATGTAAGACATTCACAGAAACTCAAACTTCCATTTGCAGAGTCTTTAAAGTGGTCTACAACTTTACTTAAGATTATTGTTGTTTATAGTTTTACTTGTCCTGGCTAATATGTACTGTAAAATGTAATACTGATGCTGAGATGCTTCCAGTGTGCAGCTGTTTATGTGATTAGAAAAAAACCCTCAGTTGCCTAAAGTTGATTAAAATAGAAGTTTACATCCTGACTTCCAATTAACATCATTGCCAGAAAATTAAAAGCCATCTGGTCTGCAAGGCCTGACTGGAATTCTTACATTTGAATTGCCTTATCATGCTGCACAAATTAATTCTTCATTTCTTTCAATCCCTTCCTGGAGAAAATTAAAATAATTAGAAAAAGAAGGCTTGCCTCCATTTCAGAAGCCTCGTTTCAGTAGACACTGAAACTTACCCTGTATTTCAGAAGTATCCTTCTGTGTTCTTCAAAAACAGAGCTTTCATGCCTATGCAAAAATGAGACAGATCTCCATGTCCATGTTAGTAGGAACTTATGTTAGAACTTAAAAAGTTATTAAAGATTTAATATTTCACAAAAGGAAATGTAACATGCTTTGTAGTCACCATAACCACAGTTCAAGTTATGAATACAAATGCTGACTATGAACTGCTCCTCAGCTGAACACCAGTCCAATGTTTCTTCAGCAAAAATCACACAGCATGTAATTTTGTATACTGAATAACTTGGAAATTTGTAAGAATGGAGAAGCATGGAATTTCATTAAACACTTGTTACTGTTTTTTTTTGCTTTTTCCCCAAATTATTTCTGTTTCTGTTCCATGTCATATGCAAACAAAGTTCTTTCGACAATTTCACAAAAAGCAGAGGTGGAGATACATGTTTTCTCCCACCTTTCTCCTCATAGTCAAGTAGTTCAGGAAACAGCATGACCTCTGGAAAGCAAATGAACCAAGCTCTCTTAGGTTCACATCAGAGAATCACCTAACCACTGAGCTTGGAAGGGATCTCTGGAGATCATCTTGTTCAAGCAAGCTCAGACCATAGGTTGCCCAGGAGAGTGTCCAGTTATTCAAGAATGGCCATGTCTTTTCCTGTAGTGGGGAGCCCCAAACATGCTGCAGCATTCCAGATGTGCTTTCACTAGGGCTGAACAGAGGGAAAGGGTCACTATCCTTGACAAACTGACCATGCTTTTCCTAATGGTCTCCAGCATGCTCTTTTTTCCCTTCTTTTTCCTCAAATTAATTGTGTTGGTTCAGTTGCCAACCTACTTCCAGTGGGGACTCATTCAAGAATGGTCATGATTTTCTTGTAGTGGAGAGCCCAGAACACAACACAGCACTCCAGATGTGATTTCACTAGGGCTGAGCAGAAGGAAAGGATCACTTCCCTTGATAGGCTGACAGTGTACTTCTTAATGCTGCCCAGCATGCTGCTGGCCTGATCATTCTCCACTGAGGGCAAGTCCTCTCTGTTCCAGATTTCCCCTCTGCTCCTGGGTTTCCTGAAGGCCAGTATTACCCTGTCCTTTGTCATCAGGTCTCCTGACCCATTCAGCAGCAGACCCCCACTTTCCCTAGTCTTCCTTTTGCTGCTAATGTACCTGTAACAGCTTTTCCTGTTGCCCTACACATCCCTCAACAGACTCAACTGCAGATGGGCTTTGCTTTCCTAACTCCATCCCGGCATGATCAGACAGTATCTCTATATTTTGCTTGGGTCACTCGCCCCTGCCTTCACTTCTTGTATGCTTCCTTTCAATCTTTGAGCTTTATCAGGAGTCCTTTCTTCATCCATGCAGGCCTCCTGCAATAATTACTTGATTTCCCCTTTGTTAGCCTGCACTGGTCTTAAGCTTAGAGAAGGGGGATCCTTGGAAATCAACCAGCTCTCCTGGACCCTGCTTCTCACCAGGGCTCTATCCTATTCCTAGCAGATCCCTTAACAAGCCAAACCTGCTCTCTGGAAGTTCAGGGCCATGGTCCTGCTATTTGTCTTTTCCCTCCTCTCATGATCCTGAACTCCACCCATCTCATAGTCTTTGTCCCTGAGGCTGTCACCAACATTCAATTCCTCCACAGGTCTTCATTGTTTTGTTAAGTATCTGATCCAGCCAAAAGTCTGTCCTTCTTGGTGTCTTGATCACCTGTGTCAGAAAGTTATCATCAAAGCACACCAGAAACCTTCCAGGCTGCACGTGCCTTCCTGTGGTGTCTTTGCAGCACATACCAGGGTGGTTAAAGTCCCCCATGAGGACTAGGACCTGAAAATTTGAGGCTTCTTCCAGTTTATCTACTCTACTACTGCATTCTGACGAGGACATCTTGTAGCATTCCCCTACCAGAACATTGCTGATGCCCACTAACCCCTACCCGTAAGTTCTCGGCTCATCACCTTTCCCTGTGTAGAGCCCTACACTATGCTAGCTGTTTTTCAGCCACCTTTGAGATGGAAAATAAGTTAAAATGATTTTCCATATCACTGTTATAAAGACCTAATTAATGTAAGATTTGTAATGAAAGTTAAATGATTAGTTTTAAAATTGTAAATTATTAGTTCTAACATATATCAGTTTATAAGGATCCATGGTTTAAGCCCCTAAATTGAAGTAGCTTATGCTCCAGCACAAATTCCTTTCTGCTGACATGTCAGTGCTGTGAGTAGCAACCTCAGCAAACAGGATGTAAAGGGAAGTAATACTTTTAAATGCTGGCAGCTGTTTCTTCTTTGGATACCTGCCCAAGTGTTTTTTAAACTTGTAAAATATATCTAGCCAGCTCTGTCTTCCCATTTGTCACTGCACTGCCTGTCTTAGCCTGAGCCTCAAGGTTTTTAGAGCAACTGCCTTAAACTCAGTATATACTGCAATTGAAGGATGGCTGAATAAATGTAAACGTTGTTTTATAGCAAGTATTCATAGCATTTCTCTAGGAATAAGTTCATTTTAAGTATTTCAAGTTTTGGGATGCCCTTTTTTCTCCTCCTTTCTTTCATATACATGTAAACTTTACTCTTTGAAAAGAGGAGCTTCTCAGGGAATCCCATTGATCCTAACCAATGATGCTAAAGCTTTT
>NW_009260066.1:627176-690883 GCF_000687185.1 Egretta garzetta
ATGATGGGGCTCATGAAATATACCAGTGGAATGAACCTGTGTGTTTTGCATTGTGTTTGCCTTCAAAACCTATTATTAAATAATTTTTGATAATGTTGTTTAGTATGCCATGTTCCCAGATAGTAAGGGACTGAATTTTGTCTCTTTTTGGCAAAACAGGATAAGATCTTTCAGCAGCAATTAGTTGATAATGTGTAATAAAAATGTATTGAGTACCTTTAAAAACAGCACAAAACCATTGGCAAGGTATAATTTTCATATGCAGTTCACATTGCAAAAAGGGAATTTTGCCATGAGTGATACTTTTAGTTCATCAAGTATATATTAAACGCATGGCATCACTTATTAAAATATTCTTATTACCTACTGATTAAAGTGGTTTTGCCTCCCTAGTTCGTCTGGGTTGCATCATAGAACTGATGTGTTTGGGGAGGTTATAGTATCTGTTATGTTCAGCTTTTTTTGTCAGATAAATGCGCAAAAAAAAAAGTGTACGTTGTGAGTATCAATGCATTGATAATGACATTAGATTAATGATTAGCAGAATGCTGACTCTTTTCTCTATCTCTAATTGTAGGGTAAATCCTGTACTCAATGCATCTGCTCAAATGATATACTAATTGGTGTGACAGAATTAATTATGTTTGTTTTCCATAACATTAAAAAAAGCAAGTCATGATCAGATTCACTTGATAAATATGAAATAGTCTATTTCCATCCAATTTCTTTCTACTATCAGGTAATAAAATATTTCAGTGTTTAATTTTTAAAGGTAGAGGATCAAAATGCAATCTTTTTGAGATTCTCAGGCATAAATGACCCAGGATCTTTAATGGCCTTTTCTGTATGTCTGTCTGTAGAAAGTTTACTGCTTTTGTTGTCAGTCTGTATACAATGGTACTGTTATGCTGAAATACAGATAGTTATGAAATGCATAGAGATGTACAGAGTAATGACTTCAAATCAATTTAAACTACATTAATTTATCTTCTGTAATTCTAACTGCAATAGCCTCCAGTTCTTTCATAAATTTACTAATGGATTTTTAGTCCCGATAAATACTTGATAGGGACTTGTTAATTGTGAAGTACTGTTCATTTGTCTCAATCTAATGTTCCGTGAAGGCAGGAGACCTTTTTTTTGACTTTTCGCTCAGTTTTTCAACTGCTGTTGTCAGAAATTGATCCATTAGGCAAGACTCATATCACTTTAGAAGTGTTTCTTATTGCAAATATTTTTGATATATGAAAACATGCTTTCAGTTATTATTATATGATCTTTGGTTTCATATTTCTAATTATTTTCTTTACAAAAGGCAGGAAGAAAAATATGCATATTGAAATTACTCATAAAGATGTGCTTCTACTCCACTAAATTTCTGTACAAATTTCAGAAGTCTTTGCCACACATAAGCTCTTTGAAGGGTATAGTTGCAGTTTTTGTCCCTTTGTTCCTCATTTCTAACATGAGGATAATCAAAGATGCATAAAACAATGGAATTTTGAACATAACTATATTAAAGCATGAAACTGTGACACAATAGTAACAGGAAAATATGTGAGTAGTTTACTTAGGTTGTACAGGTAGCAGAAGGGAAAGGGAATGCAGAAATTAAAGATGACATCAAATAGGACATACATTGGAGCATGAATGAAAAGCTAATATCCAGTAAGTGTTACAAATCCAACTGTCTCATTTGCTATAATAACTATATGAAGCATACAAGGTACTCACATGCTGTTCATGTGTGTACAGTAATACAATTTTGTGAAATGGAACATTTTGTAAAATCGTGTGTTTATGAACAGTAAGTTGAATAGGCCAGTTATGACTGACCACCAGAGACACAGTGATTATCATATAAAGGAATATTTTTCTACTAGGAATTTCCTGTGCAGCAGCTGATTCAATAACAGTAATCAATAAAAGCTAAATTCTGCATTCGATTACCTCTATGCACATGTGCTGCTCCCACTAGAATTACTACATACCTTCATATATATGTACAAATACAACATCAACTTGATTGCATTACTTAATTTGGATGTTGCTGAAGAAAATTTACTAGTTATGATTCCAAAAGAGTGCAGTTAAAATCCTTGGAATGAAGCCAAGAAAATATCTTTTTCCCAAGTCTGCAAGCTGGTGGTCCAGTTTTGCTCTACATCTTCAGGAACAGGAAAAGTAACTTCCGTAGCTTGTTACCTTATTGTATGATGTTGCATTAGTGCACATTAATTGAGGGCCAAGGAATGGTGAGCTCATAAATACCTCTTCTCTGAGAAATTAATGAGTAATTTTAAAAATCAGATGAGCAGCCTCACCCCTCCCCTTCCCCCCACCAGTTTTCTGTAGTAAGTAAAATTAAAGCAAATTCATATAAGCAAACTATACTACATGGATTGGAATCTAAATTGTATCAATTGCTAATACTCATTTATATGAAGAGAGTAACAGAAGCTAAATTCAGTTGCTGTCATAGCCATGGGAATGTGGCCAAATATGTGTTGTGGACCCTCCTGCTGGAATAGAACATGTTCTCTGAAGAAGCAGAAAGTATGGCTTCTTTGGAGCTGTTTTAACAGGGGAAGGAAAGAAAAAAAGGGAGCACCCAAGTCTGCAGAATCAACGTGAGTACTGGAGAATATGAAATCTTTCTGCTTTTCCCATCAGATAGGAATTGTGAATGGGTGTTATCTGATGCACCACTTTGGAGAGAGGTCTTCCTCCATAGGTGTGCTGGGGAAAAGGGAGTATAAATTTGTTGATTTTATCAAATGTGTTGTGCAGCTTCAGCTCGTACTGATTCTCTTTGAATTAACAAAATAAACTAAGATTTTGCCTAGCTCACTTGACTTCAGGGGAATAACTCTAGGGATTAATTTGGCCCTCTGATTTCATTACTTTTCTCTGAAATTTATGGTCCATCTGAATTAATGCTGTATTGAGCCTACATAAAATTTCAGTGCTACCTTGGATGTGATTTATCCATCACAGTAATTTTGTTTCCAATATCCGCTTGGCTTTGTTCCACTGAGAGTCCAGCTGCCTTGGTCTGCACTCAGTTCTTTCAGGATTTTGTGCCATGTAGCAGAACTCCATTTTATAACTGCCTTTGACACCTTTCTTCGCAGTACTGTATTTAGTATTCTGGGCTACCCTTGACTATTTACACTATCCTGAGTACACTAGTCTAAAAGCTAGTGTAGAACAGAGGCTAAGATTCTCCAAATGTTGCTTCTGATTTTTTTGATATAGACAAGTTTATTTTCTGCTTGTACAACTATGCACTTTTCCTATTGTAAGGACACTGACTTTTAAAAAAGTTTTTTTAAAGTCAATTGCTTATTTTAAAACTAGTGTCTTTGTAGCTTCCATAACTGAAGAAAAGGAAATGTTGTCTCCTCTGGTGCTCAGGAACCATAGGAAGATAAGGGTTGTAACATACACTTTTGTAACAACAAGTCAGAACAGGAGGAGCACTTAAAATAAAGAAATCTTCAAAACAGTGTGAATTCAGCCTTGAGTATGCAGGACCTATGTGTGTGTGCTTGCGTATTATTTTGCGGGTGGTATTATTTTGTGGGAGGAGCAGAGTACACAGTCTTTGTGCAGAGAGGAAAAACATCTGTTCCCAACAGTGGAATCTTACATGCATCATGATAAGCATTGCATTCACATTGTTTTATCTCCCTGCTGCTCTGGGTTGCCTGCATAAAGGACAATGGGCTTTGCCACAAGGATTTTCCATTCTTGAAGTTGTGCAATTGCAAAGATACAATTCACATTTGCTGTGAAGACATACAACAGTTCTTTTCAGTTCATGCTGTATAGAAGCCAAGGGCCTGCACCTTGCTTTGTCTCCTACTAGCATTTGGCAAAGAAAGTCTGTACTGGGTGGAAATGCAAATAGGTAATCTCTCTACTTTAGTCTCTATTCAGTGCTTTGTGGCAACCGTCTGCTCTTTCTTTTTGACGCATGACTCAGAGCGTGGCAGAAATTCGAGCAGCAGCTTTGCTTAAATTTGTGAAGTGGGGGCGGGGATGGGTGCCCTTTGCACTCATTTGCGGGTGTTCAAGCCTGACTTCCCCTGGCCTTCAGGCAGATCAATGCACCTTCTTTGAACTGGTAGGTGAAAGCCCTGTTAGAAATGAAGAAAGCAGAATAATTTTTTACCAAAGCACTTCACTCACATTTTACAGGTAAATTGGTGTTAAATAGGTTACTTGACATGCTAGTTCTGCAAGTTTTCCAGGGGGAGAGGCACTGAGCATGTGCTTTACTGTTGGTTATTGAAAGCTTTAAACAGGTCTCTATTTACCATTTCATAAAAACAGTTTTGAGATTATGTTTTACTGCTGCATTTCCTAGATTATCAAATTGTTTAAACAGATATAAAACCTGTTGTGTCCTATATTATTTTAATTTATGCCACTGCTTGCGTTAGAAAAATAATTGTGGCCTTTACCTTTCTATTTCTGCATCAAGTGGCTATTTGTAATGTTTTAGTCAGCATAATAATATTTTTAATTGAAAATCTGATCACATCTTTCATTCTTTAATGAATGAATGAATTAATTAAAATTGTGAGTGTAGTGCATTTTTGCTGTGTTTAACAGCAATTACGCTGGACCTACTAAACAAAAATTGAGTCAATCTGTCACTGCACCTGCTAAACCAGATTTTATTAAGAAGCTGAAGTTCAGTACCATTTTATGAATGACCTTGAAAATAATATTTTGAAGAAACGTGCATTAAAATATTGCACCAAAAATTCCACACTTGAGTTCTATTTTCAGCTTTAATGGATGCCTTGCAAGAAGAAAAAAACAACATTTAGAGTAGGAAAGTGTAAATAGGAGGTCTACTTTTTGCATGTAACTTGCATGTACTTACTTGCTGCAAATGTTAAGACTTCAAGATAAAAAGCCAAAATTATAAGAGTGATAATTACTAAAAACTCTGGAAGCAGGAAAAAGGTGATTAAAGAGGGAAAACTTTAAAAGATGTGTACAAAGAGCTTTAAGGACTGGTTGACAATAATTACTGAGTGTCAGTGGTTTTTTAATATATTTTGATGGCTCCAGTCTTAAGACATGCATAGTTTTTGTGCTGGGCTATATATTGAAAAATGCTGAAATCATATCCTTAGCCTGCTGCATTCATGTCAAGCCTCTCTGAAATCTTATTTTCAAGAATTCTTCACACTTGCAACTTAACAATGTCCTATAGCTGTACATACCTAAGGCTGGCCAATAGACTTAGCTACAGTGACTATGTCCTGTTATAACTTGAGCAGATATGAAGTATAGAGGGAGAAGCTAAAAAAGCCCGACACCTACATGCTAGATGGAAAAGACAATGACCAGCCACTTCTCTTGCCATGTCAGCAAGACAACTGGGGTTAGGTGTGGATTGAACTGCTCCCTCAAGGAATACGAGGCCAAGTGGAAGACTGTGGTTTTAATCAGCTACTAAGGATTCATTTGTAGTTGCTAAATTAAGTTATTACCTAGTAGGGTGTAACAGACATTTAATAATCAATAATTTAATTTAATAATGAAACTGAGTAACAGTGTGGTAATATGGAGCAGAGAATTCATACAAGGTGTAGCTCCTGTAGAGAGGAGGGGCCCAAGTGACTCTCTTTGATTAAGGTACTGTGGTATCCCATGAGGAAGAGATTGCAGAGAAAACTTTCCACCTTTATGATGGTAGCTAATGCTAGATAGCTCAACCAGGTCCAAAATTTGCAACTTACATCTGTAGTAATGTTTTGCTCAATTACCATATGCTTTCTGATGCTTCTGTCTTGGGAAGGTGTAGAAAAAGTCTCTTTAAGGCAAATGGTCAACTCAAGTCAATGATAGGGCAGACATAAGAGTTGAATAAGCAGCACATGAAAAAAAATTTCCAAACACTAAAATTTCCATTTGCATAAAGAACCAGGCATAGACAACCTTTATTTGTCTAAGGAGATTATTTTTCATAGTGTTTCTCAGATTTTGAGTTCTGACCAATATTATACTGGTCAAAATCCAGTCCCATATTGTCATCTAGGAACTCTTTCTATAGGATACAATATATGTTATCACTGATAAGAAAAGAATGTCTGTGAGGTGGGCTTTCAGGCACTTCAAAACTCTCCCTTGTAGAACCTTTTCTAGATTTGCATGTTGCCAATTTGCCTTAAAAAATGATACCAAAATGTGTGTTGACACTATCTTAGCAGCATTTCAAGTACAATTCCAAAAAACAAATAAGCTGGTTTGTGGTCAGTCTGATCTGCATAAGCCTTGTGTGCAGCAGATGCCAATGTAGGAATTAAATGTGGAACATCTAGTTAAATGATATTTGGATGGGGAGGGAGCTCTTACCTGTGAGAAAAAAACCGTGGGTTTAGAACTGGACTCAAGACATGTGTATGTAAACTTTCTGTGAAAGAAGGCAGGTCTGGCATTGTGCAACAGTATTTCTGGGTTTTGGTTTTGATGGTTTGGGGTTTCTTTTTTTTTTTTTTTTTTTGGTTGGTTTAATTTGTTTTCTTTTTACCTGTGGCTTTCTAATGTCTGGAGTTGAAGGCTATATGTGGTGCTTTTATGAAAAGGGTGGTAGCCAGGCCAAAAAACTGCTTTTCATCTGACCAGGCATGTGGCTGTGGTTTCTGTGTTCCTCTGGGAGGAACAGGGCAACATGGTCCCTCCGTGCTACCAGATGATGTCAGCCTCAAGAAACCTCTTTCACATTCCTTTCCAAGGAGCTGTGGCCTTCATCAAACTCTTCCTCTTATTGTCCGTTGTAGCCTTTCTGTGATCAGTGTAATGACTGAAAAATATCACTGGAAATAGCTAGCCTAGATTAGACACTACTTTTAAACAGAAAAGGAGGCAAGAAAAGAAGGAAAGAAAGAAAGAAAAAAGGGAACGCTATACTTTGATTTTGGCTTAGACTCACATGCATCTTGGGAAGAGGGTAGAAATGCTTATGTAAGAAAGACACCAATGTTATAAACTCAGTGGAGTCCAGCTCTAAGGCAGGTGATATAAGAAAACTGCATTATTTAAAGTACGGCTCCATTATTTATAAAAGCATATAATGCATATATTCTGTAGCTTTATTGGAAAACAACATAGAAAAACAGAGGCAGGATGGAATGTTTGTGTTTTATTTGGAGTACTCATTAGTATACATTGGCATATGCTGCAGTTAAAGACCAAATGACAGGTCCCTCTCCCCTGCAAGGATACAGTTAAATAAATATTTTATTTAGTGATAAAACAGTGTCCTTCAAAACAGTAATGTATTTTCTCACTGTAAAGTAGCATGTGGACTGCTTCTGGGTTTTTATGCTATAACAAAGGAGTTGTAGCACTTAAAATCAAGGGCCTAGTTTTGCCAAGAATACCTATAAAATGCTAGTAACTGAAAATTAGTGCCATTACTGTCTTGTATTTTATACAAGCAGGTTTTTGTTTTGCACAGAAGCTAAGCACAGCTATTTCACACATCCATTCTAGATTCTTTGGGTTTTTTCATGAATTTTTTCATCATTTTTATCTTTGCTGTGAACTTGTAATAAACCCAGAAAGTAGAGATAGAGGCCACTTTCTTTCATCAGCAATTGCTGCTTGTTTAACAAGCCTTTTTGAAGAAATAAATGTTAAGAAAACCTATGCCAGTAGAAACTCCTGATTTTTTTCCCCCAGTTTTTGTGTTCATCCAAATCTAAAAGAGCTTAGTGTTACATGCTGAAGTTATACAGTCCTACTCTGCTTTGGACTGATGTCCCCTCAACCTTAGGCCTTTTTAGAAACCTTTTTCTTTGAAGTAGGTAATTAATTAAAAACTACATAACTCCTTGAGTAATAAATGGTTTTATTATTCA
Source organism: Egretta garzetta (assembly GCF_000687185.1). Lineage (NCBI taxonomy): Eukaryota > Metazoa > Chordata > Aves > Pelecaniformes > Ardeidae > Egretta > Egretta garzetta. Next base: position 635,063 of record NW_009260066.1, read on the forward strand.
CCTCTTTCAAAGAAAACTCCAAAGGATTCCAAGGCAACAATTAGCATAAACTCAGATTTTTCTCTGAAGACATAAGATTCCCTTTGGATTAAGTCCTTGTGGTACATGGAATGTCTTCAATTAAAAAGGCAGAATCCTGGATCTGCTCCCTGAATTGGTATATAATGGCATGGAATAGTTTAGCTGGAAGGGACCTACAATGATCATCTAGTCCAACTGCTTGACCAATTCAGGGCTGACCGCAAACTAAAGCATGTTAAGGGCATTGTCCAAATGCCTCTTAAACATCAACGGGCTTGGGGCCTCTTGGGAGCATCTCTCTAGGAAGCCTGTTCCAGGGTTTCACCACCCTCTTGGTAAATAAATGCTTCCTCATATCCAGTCTGAACCTCCCCTGGTGGAGCTTGGAACCATTCCCATATATCCTATCACTGGATCCCAGGGAAAAGAGCTCACCTCCCTCTCCTCTTGCCCTCCTCAGCAAGCTGTAGAGATCAAGGTCACCCCTCAGCCTCTTTCTCTCCAAATTAGACAAGCCCCGAGCCCTCAGCCACTCCTCACAGGACATGCCTTCCCGCCTTTTTACCAGCTTCAATTCGGTAGAATTGAAGAGATTCTTGCAACACCGATTTCTCTTTAACAGTACAAATGATCATACATCACCTTAGATGTTTTGTCTGGCCCTAAGAACTTTTAAATATGTTTTTTCTCGGATCACACTCTTTGAACATCAGCATGTGAGTACAAGGTGTTCCAATACAGGTTGGGATAATCCAGTGCTGGTTTGGGCGTCTTGGTGGGTGATTGGGTGACTGAGGCTATATGAGAATCTCATTCTCCCATGCATGAACAGAGGAAAAAGAGGTTGCTGTGTAAAATGTGTCTGTCTATCATGAACTACACTGCAACATATAAATCCAATACTTAGGATACATGGAAAGACGTATAGTCACTATGCAGGCAAAAACTGATGGGAATTCTGTTTCCTTCTCCATGCTGTAAAGACCTTTGCATGAGGCAACTGAAAACTAAGAAGGGAAAACATGCATAGAACAGAAATGAAGCTTTGCAGCATATGCATACACATTAATTTGACCAAATTGGTATGTTGTTGGTGATGCAGACGTTGTTGTATGGAGCTAAGGGATATGTTCTGTCCCTCATGATGTTTTTGCACCAAACAAAGCCCTTTTATTTGCAGAGATTAGCTTCTATCACTGTAAATTGTAAATTATCACTGTAAAACTCATTCTTTTTCAGACACAAATATAAGATTATTTACTGATTATTCATTTAGAAATAGCTTAAGAATAAGAATGTATGGGAACTTCATTATCCTGTGCATGAGTGGAGAAAAACCAGAATACATTAAGACTTGAGGACCAAATATTTTTAGTCAAATATTTTGTACCCATCTCAAATCTTAAACTTCCAGGTGTTGAGAGTGAAAGTGAAAACAGACTCCAACTTACTTCTTGCAGTGCTAGCTTTGCTAATGACACAGCTCTCTATGAGGGACCTCAAAACAGAAAATGATTTAACACGCCAAATAAACTTTAATGCTCAGATAAAAAGTAAATGTTTAGCACACTGGGGCTTTTGTGTTTGATCTAGTTTCTTATTATTGGTTTAGCAGGGCTATTATTTTCTGTGTGAATTTGTATTATTTCTTTGTGAGCTTCCTGGGAATTTATAGGAAATGTGTGATAAATCAGTAGGTGACACAGTTATTCTATAAAATGCCATTTTGCTCAAGTCTGTTAATGTTGGAATACCTATTAAATCATGTAGTTAGTGTTAAGGGATTTCACATACAGTTATAAACTCTTGTGGACCTATCTTCACAACAGGAGACTCCTTAGATAGAAGTATCTGATATTATTCTAAGGCACTTTAATTCATCTGAAGTGATGCTTACTATTAAAGTATATTTTGCTCCAGTATTTCATTATTTTAAGTTAACCAAAGTACTTAGAAAGCTTAATGAGTTCTAAATAACAACATGATCATCTAAGAAAAGTGGTTGAGGCATTGCTGAGAACAACTCAGTTAACATTTTTGCCACTTCTTATTGTGGCCAACACCAGGAAGTGAAAGCTCAGAATGGAGTGAGGTAAAAATTTTTTAGTGAAATAGTCTGGCAAAAGGTAGCAAGAGTGCAGTAAAATCATGCAAAGGACATGATAACTTGGTCAAAGTTTCTGCTGGAAATTTGGAAGGCCATCAGACTCTCCAGGAGTGTTTCCTGCTTGGGTTCCATGGCAGTCTAATCCAGCAAGCCAGTCTACAATTTTAACACTGTTTATGATTCCTGTGAATATAGAATACTGAAAAAAATTATGTTCTGTGGAAATTTTTAGCTTTCAAAAAAATCAGTATAAATTTAAAAGTAATTAGAAACGGAATTTATCATGGGCTGGTAATTCTTGTCTCTGCACAGACCTACTTAAAAATATTGAGATTAAGAGTATGTAAATTAGTGATTCAAAATGGAGAGATTTGCTGGGATTTTGACCATGGGTTATCATGTGAAACGTTGATCACCTCATCTCCTAAAAGATATTAAAGAACTAGGGCTTGATTACAAAAGGGTAATGAACACAACCTGGGTCAGGAAAAAAAATAACCAGGAGTTTGTTATTAAACACAAACACAAAACATGTAATTAATTCTTACAGTATCCTGTTGATGCCAAAAACTTTATAGACTTTTATCCCTGGATTACTTGTTTTTATGGATCTGGAATAGTATCTGGAATTGTAACAGTTCATGCTGAAGAAACAGGATGGAAGAAAAATGGAGAAGGATACAAAACTTTATGTTTCTGTGTTAAAGATATTTTTTGATTAGGATTAGGTAAGACTTGAGAGAGATCAAATTTCCTCTGATCTGATTACTGCAAGGGATTTTCTCTACCTGCTTCTGATACATTTTTTGCTGCCCACTGCCCAAGACTGCAACAGTTAACTATAAATCTGGTCTAGTATGGAAATTACACCAAGTCATTTGTTGAATATAGTGTTACCACATATGTTTGCTTTTGCTTTCTATTTTTCCTCTCTGTGTGCATGTAGATGTAAGAATTACAGACAATACAAAACAATTGGAAAATTAAATGATGATATCCCAATGTTTTTCAATTAATCTTTAATTTAAATAATCTTCTCACCTTTAAGTCTTAGATGAGCCTAGAAAAAATATCTTGCTATTATTTGAACACATACTCCCTCTTGGTTTCATTCTGTTCTAACTGAAATGGCTCTCACTGTACTGCTGTTACCATGAAGACCTAAGCTATGACAGAGCTACAGGAGTTATGCCTCAAACTATGTTTAAAGAAAGTAGATACTCTTTTCCAAGTACATTTAAAACTTTAAAGTTTTTCTCCTGTCAGGCACAGGCATTACGGAAAAGCCAGCAACAACTGCTACAGGAATAACTCTGATTTGGTTCTGAAGGTATTTCCTATAGTAACTTATTGCTGCTAGGGTTATGGAGTACATCATAAGTGATGAAAGTACATACAGTTAGACAAATGATGAGAAATGGCAGGGTTTGAAAGAGATCAAGGAGTGTGAAATTAAAGAATTGAGATTGCACAGTGATGTAAAAATTTATACTTTCAAGAATAAATGGAAAAAAGTTGCACATAAAGGAAAAACTTAGGTGTAGGTTCTTACTCAGAGTAGGACTATCAGCTTTTATTTGAATCTTATATTTATAGGAAATCATTGTTTTAACTTAACCATTACTGGTTTTTCTTCTCAAGAAATTCTAAAACTGAAAATTAATTATATTTTAACTTTTTCATGAAAATGTCCCCAATAACATAAATATGCTGATGTATCTAAAACAATGAATGTTTATTATAATGTGAAATTATCAATACAGCATTTAGAGATGCTTTTGGGAGTTGTATATAGATAGATTAATGTATTATATAATAAATAAGAGCTTTTGCCTTCTAATAGAGTTAAGCTGTGGTCTAGATAAGTTTTAAAGTGAAGACACTGTCTTACAGAACCCAGCAAGGAACTGGAAATATGTATAAATATATGAGGTCCTGAGATTGAGAATGTCTTCTAGATTTTTAGGAGATCTACAAATCTAGATTTTTGAGGAGAGAAAATATTTGAGACACCGGAAGGGTATTGCAAGGCTAACCTTTCTCTTAGTATCATATTTTATCTTTTTAAATTATAATTTATCTTCTTACCTATAATGAATATTTATATTCATTATTCTCACTTTCGTATGATTCTGTGGACAGCACATACAGCAATGCTGCCTAGTAAACAACAATAGGTCTAATTATTGTTGTGGATTTGCCTAGACTGGACAAGTCTGGGTTGAAGAAAACCAAGATAATATTTAGTATTGAATACTAAACAAATTGTATAGTAAATACCTGATTGGTTTTAAAGTTCTATTTAGTAGCCATCAGTTATGCAGTGTAGTTTATTTTGCATCAGTTACATGGTTTTTAAAGATCGAACTAAGATTTAAGCATGCTGTGTGCATCCCAGAGCAAGAAGGCAACTTTTCAGCAATATATAAATGCATGTGCATATAGATATGTGTATATATGGATATAGTGGTTTGTAATCACAATACGTTTAAAGCTTCAGGGGAAAATTTTGTACGTTGTTATAAACTGAGCAGATCAGATGAAAATATTAGTAGAATGATATATTTTATCACAGGTGGATTTGATGTATTGTATTATGACTAAATGCATCATACAACAAAGGTAAAATTGTACTGGGTTTATTTATATGAATTAGGAGTTCATTCTTAGGGGTTTTTTTTAATGAAAAGAAGGGCCAAAACATGATAGCAGTCTGATGTACTAAGAAAGCAAGAATTTACCCTCTTTGTGGTCTTAGCTTCCTTTGGACTGATGGGTGACAGGATTTTCCATGTTCATTGCTGTCCAAGGTGGGGAAAATGGTTTGAGCACTGATTTATATCTGTTAAAGGACTTCCTTCTTCCTTGGGTTCTCTCATTTATGACTTCAGAGAAACTATGTTCAAGGGGAAACAGTTCTCATCTGCCAGACTGAAAAAATCTGTCATCAGCTTCTGTTGTTTTCAGAAATGGCATCCAGACATGATATCAGTGGTAGGTAGAGCCTTCCCACTTACACTTCTTGGACTGAAACACATCCACATGCAGTCTGAAAATATTGATAAAGGGTTGAGGTCTGAGATACGTAAGGCTATTCTCCTTACCCGACGCTGTGGATAGAGTCCTATGAAGAAGGGAGGCCTTAAGACCTGCTGCCATGGGTCCTACTGTATATACGCTTTTACTGCCATGGCAAGGAGATTACTGCCAGTAGTTTTTCATCATTTCTAGTAGCATCTCTGGTATTGGGAAAGGCTAGATGGAGTGTCTGTGACTGTAAACTAACCAGGAGTTACCCAAACACTTTACATTTCTTTCATATAATCTTGAGCTTTTTTTGTGATTTAAAGAACCAAGTAATAAGTCTGTACCAAAATGGGGCACTACAGCTAGCCCAGGAGAAAATAATAGAGCTATTGCAGTGATAGAAAGAAAGTTAAAATCTTGCCTGACAAGCCGGACTCATCAAAGAGCATAGCTATCAATTAAAAAGAAAATGCGTATTGTTATAATTTAGATGGAAGCACTATGAGAGCAAGAGGTTGTAGAACAAATGACGACCTGAAAAATACACTGAAATAGTTAAACAAAGTCAACAAGAAGACCAGCTTAAGCAAATTAAATTATCATTTAAAAATATTTTCCATATGTAGAGAACATGGAGGAAAGATTGAGACAATAATGAATTAACAATGTTGTTCAGAAAGATTACAATGTCTCATTCTCTTGCTAGAAACAGCATTGCAGTAGTTTGAAATGAAGCAAAGAGCAAGCGTGAAAAATCTGGGTAAAATCATAAATAAAGTCATAAATGGTATAACCCTGAAAGAGTGAAATGCTGAACAGAGAAACTTCACAAAAGATAAGAGTGAAAAGATAATATTGTCTGGAATGTCAGAAATTTTGAACACTGTCAGTAAGCTGTAATTTTGCTAATTTTAAGGATTCACTGATATGTGACAAAATAATTTTGGGTGTATAAGACTTACTCCCACAAGAGTATTTACTATGGGAACCGGGGGAAAAAAATCTAGCATGTGTCTAAAACTATGCAGGTGGAGAATGAATTTCATTTATTTTTACAGGAGACAGGGCACAAGGCACAAAAATTGAATATATGTGTATATTGTCTTATATGTTTTTTAAATCAGGCTCAGGAAATGCAAGTCTATGTATTTTTTTTATATATAAAGAGTAGTGTTCAACAAGTAGACTAAATGAGAGTGAAAGGTGCAGGGACGCGGTACCAGTTTTAGAACAGAACAGACTCTTTTCCATTAAAACAGTCAAAAGTTAAATGTGTATACAGAAGAAACAGCATGATTGCCTAGTGGTATCTTGTGAGTGCTCCTGCATCCTAAATGCATTCAGAATATGAATGCAGGTGAATGGTTTGGCTTTTATAAATAAACAATAACTCTCAACATTAGTGATATAAAGTAATAATTCAAGTGTCATAGGCTAGCTAAACACTCTAGTAAAGTACTGGTAATCATGAAATGTAATAATGAAAATGGAAAAAATCAGAACTAATGTAAAATATGAATTAAAATGACATTTGAGGTCAAGTATAGATTTCTAATAAAGAACCTCATAATTCAAAAAGAGAATAGGTGAGAATGAGTGATAGCTGAAGGCGAGTCATGTGTTACGTTGCTTTGGAGTTCAGAATATCAACAGAGTGAATAATGTGAAGAAGGGATTTGCAGTAGAGAGAAATTGTACAGATTTCCAGCAGGGGTAGGCTGATTCATTTTAGGCTGAGGGTACCTCAGAAGCAAGATACAAATTAGAAACAAAAAGAAGTGTGACATATGCATGGGTGCTAAGAAGATGGGGTTATGAGAATTTTTATGCACCCTCAAAGAACTGAATGAGATTTTTCAAAAATAACTATAAATTATGTTTAAAAAGCATGGTACTTTTGCCAGTGGACACTAAGAGATAGAAAAGCATTTTTTTCAGTCTAATATAAAATATTAAAGTATTATAAGCTAAAATGATGATAAATTTTATTACCTTGATATGTCAGAGCAGCAGTATAATCTGGAGTCATACTGAGCTGAGTCACTTAGTGTAATATATAAAAGCTGAACCTATTTTCCACTAGAGAATTCACAGGGCTCTGCTCTGATACTCCCCTTTCTTAGCTACATGCTTACGTACTGGTAGAATAACAGTTTCCTCAAAGGGTACCTCTCTATAATACATGGAGAAATCCCTATTCTTCTCTTCTATCCCATGCCTTTGCCAGTTGCCAGTAACTAAGCAAGGTTCAAAGACACTGAAGAGGCACTGGAATGAGGGATTCCCCACCACTAGTCAGACTGCCCTGATAAAATACTGCCATCCCCGTGCTGCGCAAAACTCAAGCACTGATGTGTCATATATGCTACTTTTTCTTTCTTCCCCTTCCCTGTTTTGGCTTCTAACAGCTGTATGCTGGTCCAACTCATTCAATCCAGTCTTGTCTGGACAGTGATGAAAGTTGCAGTTTTGCTGTGACTGTGCAATGTTCTTTCTGCTGCCATAGTAGAAGTGAGTGGCTGGATTTGCCCATCATACTCACATCCAGTGAAGCACTCACTGGATCATTGTTTCATTCCCACTTACAAACCTTCTAGACAATCAGCTCCTACAGTGAATTCTAATATGAACAAATCTTTGTGTTTTTTAATGCTGGACTCAGTATGCCAGAAGTACAAAGCAGTATGCTCTTTAGACCATTGTATGACAAATTAAGAAAATGATCAGAGCTGCTTACCTCTCTTAGAAAATTGATTTTAATGAGCACTATAGCTCATTCTTCCTTATGGAATTCTACTAAAAAAAAAATTTTTTTTTTTTTCTGGTAGAAATTGCTACGGCAGGGAGTAGTTGCTGAGTCATCGTCTCTAGTGAGTCTTACTGTAGTTGCTGTTGCTGTATACATCATTTTATAGACAATGAGACACTACCTCTCCCTTGGTCTTCTGTGTACAAGTTCAAAACCAGTTAACTTTGCAGCAGAGCATGTCCTGCATTAAAAAACTTCCTTTTTGTTATTGTAGACACCAACTGTATCACTTTGCATGTTCAAGATCCCATAACATGTATGTGGTGAGATTTTTAATTTACTGTTACCATTAGAAAAGAAAACAATTTGTGAAGACTGCAACTTTTCATACAATTATAGGAGAGATCTGGTGAGTCATTCACTGAGGAATACCCTGGATACAGATCTGGATTTCTGGTTAAAAGAATTCAAATCCTTGCTTTTCTCTCCTCTGCACATTCATTGTGCTGCCCTGTTTTATACTTAATTTGAATAAGTTCTAGCTAGTAAATTGTCTACTTTGATGAGGAGCGAGTCTCTTCCCAGCTTGCAAGAAATTGTTTGTAGGTAATGATCTGTTTCAGGAGCAGAAACTGAGAAACACCTACCCCAGCACAGCCCATACTTTAGTAAAGTCCATCTGAGAGGACAGCAGGTGAGTGAAGGCCTGATATTTCATGACTGGAGTGCTGTGATGGATGGATACTGGCTCTTTAAGAAGAGCAGGCCAGGAAGGTGGGGAGCGGAGTTGTCTCTTGTTTGAGAGAGCAGCTGGAACGCTAGGAGCTCTGCATAGGGAGAGGTGATGAGCCAGCTGAGAGCTTACAGGTTGAGGTTAATGGGCATCATCTGGTAGGGGAATACTACAAGATGTTCTCGTCAGAACGCGGTAGTAGAGTAGATAAACTGGAAGAAGCCTCAAATTCTCAGATCCTAGTCCTCATGGGGGGCTTTAACCACCCTGGTATATGCTGCAAGGACACCACAGGAAGGCACGTGCAGCCTGGAAGGTTTCTGGTGTGCTTTGATGATAACTTTCTGACACAGGTGATCAAGGCGCCAAGAAGGAGAGGCTTTTGGCTGGATCAGATACTTAACTGTTGTGGTTTAACCCCAGCCAGCAACTAAGCACCACACAGCGACTCACTCACTCCCCCCTCCCGGAGAGAGAATTGGAACAGAAAACCCATGGGTTGAGAAAAGAATAGTTTAATAATGGAAATAAAATGAAGTAAAATAGTAGTAGTGATCATAATAATAATAACAACAACAACAACAACAACAACAACAACAATAATAATAATAATAATAATAATAATAATAATATCTGAAGCAAGTGATACACAATACAATTGCTCACCACCCTCCAACTGATGTTCAGCCCAGCTGGAGCAACAATCACTCTCCCCTGGCTCTTTCCCCCATGCATGACGGTCTGGAATACACCTGTGGCCAGTTGGGATCAGCTGTCCTGGCTGTGTCCCCTCCCAACTCCTTACGCACCTGGCAGAGCAGGGGAAGCTGAAAAGTCCTTGACTGGTATAAGCACTGCTTAGCAACAACTAAACCATCAGTGTGTTATCAACATTCTTCTCACACTAAGTCCAAAACACAGCACTCTGCCAGCTACTAGGAAGAAAATTAACTCTATCTCAGCTGAATTCAGGTCATAAACGAACCACTTCCAGAGAGCAGGTTTGGCTTGTTAAGGGATCTGCTAGGAATAGGATAGAGCCCTGGTGAGAAGCAGGGTCCAGGAGAGCTGGTTGATTTCCAAGGATCCCCCTTCTCTAAGCTTAAGACCAGTGCAGGCTAACAAAGGGGAAATCAAGTAATTATTGCAGGAGGCCTGCATGGATGAAGAAAGGACTCCTGATAAAGCTCAAAGATTGAAAGGAAGCATACAAGAAGTGAAGGCAGGGGCGAGTGACCCAAGCAAAATATAGAGATACTGTCTGATCATGCCGGGATGGAGTTAGGAGAGCAAAGCCCATCTGCAGTTGAGTCTGTTGAGGGATGTGTAGGGCAACAGGAAAAGCTGTTACCTAGGATAAGACTTGCACTCAGTGTAGGAGGATCAGGCCAGGAGCATTCTGGGCAGCATTAAGAAGTACGCTGTCAGCGTGTCAAGGGAAGTGATCCTTTCCTTCTGCTCAGCCCTAGTGAAAGCACATCTGGAATGCTGCAGCATGTTTGGGGCTCCCCACTACAAGAAAAAACATGGCCATTCTTGAATAACTGGACACTCTCCTGGGCAAACTACTGTCTGAGCTTGCTTGAACAAGATGGTCTCCAAAGATTCCTTCTAAGCCCAGTGGTTAGGTGATTCTCTGATGTGAATCTAAGAGAGCTTGGTTCATTTGCTTTCCAGAGGTCATGCTGTGTCCTGAACTACTTGACTATGAGGAGAAAGGTGGGAGAAAACATGTATCTCCACCTCTGCTTTTTATAAAAATGTTGAAAAAACTTTGTTCCCACATGACATGGAACAGGAGCATTTCTGAAGTTGAACAGTTTGTAAGGATAGAAAAAGAATTTCCTACTCAACTCTGATGACATATGTTTATCTTGGAAGAAAGTGCACTTATGCAATGTTATCTAAAATGTCAATATGATGTCCTTGTTATGGAACTGGTTTTTACTGAGTTTTCAGCTTGATTTTAGATTGAATTAGCTCAAGCAATAACAATCACATGGCAAAGCTGGAACACAGGAGATACAGCAGTGCTATCTGTCTCTCTGTAAGATTACAATCTTAAATGTTATTATCACTTGAATTTCTGTCCATGCCCTGGCAGTTCAGCTGAACTGAGTTTAAATCATTATTCACTTGTGTTGGACGTTTTTATGTGAATATGGGAGTGACAGAATTAAAGTGTATTTAAACTGTACCTTGATTGCAATGAAGACAAACAGTTGTGGAGAGAAGATAGTTATAGAAATAGATGTATACTCTTGGGGTTATTCATAGACACGTGTATTTGTGTGGATGTTTGGATTTCTACCCAACAGTGGGATTTGCTTTAGACTTTCATTCCTTCTCCTTCCCTTATTTTTAATTTTTCTGTCTTCTCTGTTTTGAGTATTTAGATATGTCAGTGCCTTTTTAACTATCACATATGTCTTTAGCAGAATTCTCCTTATACTTCTACTGAGACAGTAGATTCTGTAAGCCTTTTTGATCAGCTTTTGGGATTTGGTTAATAATCCCTTCATTTTCTTTTTTTTTTTTTTTTATTAATTCTGATTTTGTTTTGTTGTGTGAACTGTTTGTTTTACTTATCCTTGTCAAGGTATGTTTCTTCAATTATATGCAATAAAATGTTTCTCCTATTTATCACTTAGTAGAATATAAGCATCTAACTTGAGATGAATGGTCTTACTAGCTACTGTTTCAGCAAATTCCCAACCTGTTGCTTCCTGTCAGATTGCTGATAGTTCTGTAGGATTGACCTGAGGATAATAAATAGAAGAACTTCTGGCTTTGCAGTTTCTCTCCTTTAAGAAATTAGTCTGAACCTATGGATGCAAACAAAGTTTCCTTGTCAGGGACTGTTCTCAAAGATCTTTAACTGGTGATTTTACAGATACTTGTTTGCAAGGTAGTGTGCTAAAAATAAAAGCTCCTTCTTCATTTGCTGAAAAAAAAGTTATTTAAACTGCTTAAAGCTAATAAGTTCACTGAATTGGTCTTAGGATATTTCAAAAGATTCCATGCTTTACCTGGCAATATTGACAAGTACCGACAAATGCACATGGGAAATATAAAATAATTATACATTCATAGTAAGGACTTTTTAGTGATCTATTTCAACTAAGAATAGAGATCTTGGACATTATTGTATATATTTCTCTGCAAAAATCGGCTCAATAATAAGCAGTTGTCAAAAAGTCAAATAGAATATTAGGGATTATCCAGAAAGGCATAGAGAATGATGTAATTGCCAGGCATCTGTTTGAAGCAAAAGGGAGTATTTTTTGTCAGAAAACATAATTAAATTGTAGAACTAAAAAATACAAAATGTAAAAGGAAATTATAGAAATAATTTTTTTAAAAAAGGTGCATAAATTAATGGAATAAGCCACGAATTTCTATTGATGTCTATTAAATGCAACAGTCCAAATGAAACCTCTCCCTAAGGAAATAATTTTTGACTGAAAGAAAATAGAAGCTATCAAAGTGGGACATGGGTTGCTTTGACTCTTGACCTTTTTCTAACAGCATTTCCCTAAGTGTCTCCTTCAAACTGTCATCAGAGAGGATACTGAGCTAGGTGTAGTATTAGTATGAACCTGTATGGCCATCTATCTCTCAGTCAAACAAGATAAAGAAACTGATGTGATATCAAAGGTATTTGTTTTACTGTAGAACTTAAACTGGATATGTAGCAGCACTCTCAAATATTTATTTATTCTGAATAGAGACTTTCTGGCGTGGATTGCTTACTATTGGTGGGTAAACAGGACATCCTAATAAAATTGAAGCCATCACTAGTAAACAAGTAATACCTCAAAGCCTTGTTCACACAGTCCTAGTGAACTGAAAGGATATGGCTTTTGTACCTTGGGATGCAATTTCAAAGGATGTTATGAAGAATTCAGAAGCTTTCTTAATGTAATTCTTGTTAGTGTTAGTGTGAAATGCAGAAATATCTTTCTATTGTGATTTTTCTTGATAAAGTGAACTGCATAATAACATACACTTAAAGGTACAGTCATGCCTCCAAAATTGCATGTAGTCAAGTTTAGTATTGTCCTGCTGATAAAGTTGCTTAGAAACAACTTGAAATGCAAGAGGTATGTCCCAGCAAGTAGGATGAAGTGTTTTTCCCTTTTAAACAATAGATGGATTGCTTCAAGGTGGCTCTGATCCCTGATCATAAGAAGATAATAGTAAAATAATACCATGGAAAAACTGCACTTGAAAAATTCAGTTTTGATATGTAGCAGCTTCTCACTCAATTTTCTTTACTTATAGTTTAACATCTTTCAGGAATACTTGTTAAAGTACAGCATGCAATAATGTTTAGTTACATTATTTGTTGAAGATTATTTTCTTTTATTTTGTTTTGTGTTATTTTATTTAGTCCAACTATCTCTAATAGGTTTTTCTCTAAGAAAATTAAAAATTTCAAGGAAGCCAACTCTGGATATCATCTGCTTACCTAAACTTTGTTGTGTCTTGTTTTTTTACAGTCTGTTCAAATTTATAAAATTCTAAAATTTTATAAAAGTAAATTTTAATTTGCAAGTTCCTCAAGCAGCATAACAGCAAGGATAGATGTAACAGCTGGATTATGTCTAGAGCAGAATCTATTGTTTCTTTCTGTTGGTGCAACTGGACGTCTCTATCCAAAGTGGTAATTCATTCTGTTATACAATCCTTCAGTATTACTCTTTCCAGCAACTTTTCTTTTAAATGATAGGATATTTTATTTCATTTCACTCCAATCAAAAACAGGTTAATCCAGAAACCAGCCTATGAACAACCTGTAGTCTCACAACACTAAAAAAGAGCATTTTGGAAGTGTGATACTGCATTCTACAGACTTTTGACAAGTAGTGGGTTATATATATCTGTGTACAAAGAGAAGTAACAGAATTATTTTCTTCAACATTGCAAAGTTTTGTTTAGATAAGTCACAAAATATATTCCAGTAAAGCTCACTTCCAGAAAAGTATCTATAGCTTTTCTACATGAAATATTCCTTTTGTCCAGGGTGATAATTTTCTAAGTTTGTGTTGCATGTAGGAGATAACCATGGAACTAGCTTCATCTATCCTTTCTTGCTGGAGTGAAGATTTTTTTTATACATTTTTTCTTCAGCCAGACTTCCACAGAACATTCTGGTTTCTTACCCTGGTGATGGAAATTTTTGCAAAGATTATTAGTTGTGGCAACAGAGAAGTTGGGCCAACAGAAAGACCCTCTTTGAGGAAATTTAGAGGAGAGATTCTTTCAGATGTGTGATGTCCTGAAAAACTGTGTCATGCAATTTTTGTATGTTAGCAAGGGTGGAAGAAATGAATAAAGGTAGTGTCTGTAGGCAAAAAAGGAAAAAACTTACTTCACTGACATTGAGGATAGTGTGTTTTACTTTGCATTTGTGAGAACCTAAGGGTACATACGTAATAATTTGCTTTGATGAACAGTAATTTCTTGAACCATGGTAACAGTGTTACAGTGTGCCTACCTTCTCTTCTTTCCTAAATGCCACTTTATCTGCCTTTTTTATGTTTTTGTCTTTATCATCAAAACAAAAAAGCAAAAATGTGATATAAAGTCCTTAATGGAGAGAGTGTATTGGTGATTTTTTTTCTGTATTCCCCTTTGTGTCTATCTTAATTATCTACAGAAATAGTAGAAGAGTAGAAACTTTTCATCAGCTTGATGTAAAATACTTCTTCATCAGGGTCTGTGGTGATCTGCAGAATGGACAGATAAGCAATGAATTAGTTGAACATGCTCACTCATTTCTATTGCTAATTATGTTTCTGCAGAAGACTGTTTAGTATTCTGTAAGTTTATTTCTAGGTTGTGCAAAAGTTCACTATTTCTGTCTGTTATTTACAGGAGCATTCAAGATAAACCGTGTGACATATGCATGGAGAGATTTGTAGGGTCTAGTGTTAACTTTTAGTAATGATTGTTTGACTATTTTGTATTTATTAGTCTTGAACTGGAAATATCCTCTTCTGTATTTTTGTTTAGATTTTAAGTCTCTAAAACATATTGTTGGTCAATGGATCTACCAGTTCTTCAGTTTCATAAGAAATGTTCATTTGTTTATCCTTCTTTGTTCAAAACCAAAATGTGTAGAGTTAAAGGAAAAGGAACCATACCAGCTATTTGAAACAAATTCAACTTTGCATACTTTTACTATATGATAGCAATGTAATAGCTGTATGGTTGGAAGACTATAATCCAGAAATATTGATAGTAAAAATCATGTAAGTATCCAAAACTTTTTTTCTAAGAGCAGTTGTGTAAGGAAGACAAAAACCTTTACCTTCTGGAAAGGAGAACTCAGTCCTACAGGTTACCAGACTTGGTAAACTAACTGCTTGGAAGCTCATTAAAGATGGGATAACAGTGTAAGGACACTGTAAATACTTTTTTACACTTAAATATCTGTGGAGTTAAAGAATCTGGAGTGGAAGGCTGTCTTAGGTCCTGGAACCTGAAGTTTACTAGAGAGTTATCAGATTTTCTCTGATATTGATCTTGCTCAATTACTAATATCTGATACCTGCTCGGTGTCAGATGAAATAGATTTGATTTTGCAAACTTGGCAATATCTAAGCCTGAAAAATGTCAAAACATATACTGGAAATATAGAGAGGCCAAATCTGTATTTAATGTGTGCACCTATGTGATCATATGAGCTGTTAAATAACTATGATTTTTGGAGTTGAAAAGTAAGAGGTAGAGAATTCTGGGGAAAGCTCAATACTCAGAGTTATATGTGGACTAGCATTAAAAAAGATGAACTTCCCTCTTGGGAAACAAATGACATAGAAGGACCTCTGTCCACTCTTTTGCTGTGGCCATGTTGTACAATCAAGCTCCATTATCAGGGGTCCCCAACACTTTGTAATGTGCTTGGAATGTTGTGGCCTTATTTCAGGACATTTATTGGAAAAAGCTCACTCATGAATAGCTTCATTTCCAGAAGTTGGATGAGATCAATAACAGGACTTCATTCCAGGACTTCTGGTAACCAAGTTACTTGTTGAAATGCTCAAACAGGGATTCAGGAGCTGAAAGAGAAACATTGACATGAATTTTTTTCAGCTTTCTTTTGTAGGTCCTTGTCAGAAAGGTGCATTTACAGCAGTAAGTAAAGTATCTATTTCAAAGCTTTCATTTACCCTGAAAGATTTATTTGACATCTGTGATGCCAGATACTCTGCTTTTTGCATGTGTCCATCTCAGCTTCCTTCCATGGAAAGGGCAGTCTACTTGAGTACACCTAGCAGGAGAACTCCAGGTAACAGTAAACAACCTGATTTTTTTATAACAACAGATACAAAACAACTAGGGCTAGTATGGGTGAGCCTTTGTTTCTTGATTTTTTAACTGCCACTAAAAGGCTAAATCTTGTACTACCATTTTGAAACATTTGGACAAGTATGACAGCAGCTGCCTGGCACATATTCTTAGCTTACTTACTGAATTCCATAGGATTTGAGATTATTACTGAATGAGGTCCTCCTACGTAACTGACAACGAATGCATCATGAAGCTGAAGTCAGTGTAGTTCTGCCTTACTGAAGCCCACAAAACCTAAGCCTGTAAACCTACAGTTCTTCATTATATGTGCAGCAGAGAATGCAGTACTCTTGGCATAATCTCCTATCTGAACTGATCTGAAATGCAAAACTGTTTATATCATCGCCATGACTTTGAATAACTTGCTTTGGTTATTTTTTTTCCTTGCTATTGGCATGATTTTTTTTTTCATTGCTGAGCATCTGCCTAACTGCTGACATCCTTTCAAAAAACTTGTACTGTCAGACAAATAGTCTCTAGAGATAAAAAGGAAGAGCTTGTAAGAAAATTTCTGATTGAAGAAGTGAAGGACCAGGAAAACTGTCTAATAAATCAATACCTGGACTCAGGATGTTGGAAATGCACACACACTCCTGAGGCTGGAGCCTTGGATTTTGTACCTCTGGGATAGACCTACCCTACCTTTTCTCAAGTAACAAGTGATAGGATGAGAGAAAATGGCCTCAAGTTGTGCCAGGGGAGGTTTAGATTGGGCATTAGGAAAAATTTCTTCACCAAAAGGGTTTTCAAGCATTGGAATGGGCTGCCCAGGAAAGTGGTTGAGTCACCATCCCTGGAGGTATTTAAAAGATGTGTAGAAGTGGTGCTTAGGGACATGGTTTAGTGGTGGTGGCAATACTAGGTTAATGGTTGGACTCAATGACCTTAACGGTCTTTTCCAACCAAAATGATTCTATGCATCTATGATTCTAAAAGTAAAGCTCAGGACCAGGGAGTGCTTACTGAGCTAGAGCTCAGTCCTCTGCTAAGATGCCTAAAACCTCAAGGAAATAGGGCTGGGAACCTGCAAGTCCTGTAGCAAGTTCCCAGGGTATCTGCCTCAGAGACACTTATGTTTGTACAACATTATTTTTGTCATCAGTTTCATGTCAGTGCATTACAAAACTCTGTTGTATGTACAACCCAAAATGCCAATGGTTTGTTTGAGAAGACCTGTTTTCTGTAAAGTAGTATTCACTGGATTATTCTTACATCTTTAGAGCAATATGATTTATTTCTTTTTGTGGTGTTGGTAGGCTCACTCTTCTATTAGAATTTGGATTGGCTAATTTGTTCTCTTAGAACAAATGCTCTTCCAGCCCTTTAGGACATCCCTTGCTTTACAGGATTTTTTATTGTTATAAGAGCTAAAGGACTCTCTGCCAACTTTTTTAGGGTTTTTCTTGGAAATCATTTCATCTGCTGATTTACAACTTTATTTATTTATTTATTTATTTGAAAAATCTCTTTACTAATGGCCTGGAAAGTATTTCCTCTTCATTTGCTTTGAATAAATAATTTTCATCCTTCTAAGTATAGAACAGAAATAAACATGGGCATTTATTGCACCATTAATAATTTCACCATCTCCATCCAATTAGCTATCCTGTCACTAAGAATTGTTCATTTTCTTATGTACATTAATACTTAACTTGTGCTGAGGTACATTATCACCTTTTAAACGGTGTAATTACTTTAAACCACATGAAGAAATTCATAGCAAAAAATTTATTCTGAACATGTTTTAGAGATGTTTTTCCACTAAAAATATTTGCATCATAGACAAAAGAGGGAAAAAATTGCCTGACTCTATAGTAGTTCATTTTATTTAACTATGAGATTAAGAGTATGAATCATCATTGTTTTTTCTTTTTTCCATAGTGCAAATAATGAGCAGCAATGAATCTAGTCACAGTGAAATGCAGCATTTAAATGGCCTATAAATAAGATATGCTCAAGTACTTTTTAATAAAAATTAAAGAATCCAATAGCAAGGACATTTCACAGGTTTTATATTTCCTTGTTTTATATTTTCAAAGTATTAAAATGGTTATGAATTGCCTTAAAGAACAATACTGTGTTTAGTCTAGATCTAAAATAGCTATGCTAATAAACAGTGCTAATGGATGTCAAACACACTCATAGCTATACAGGAATAATGATACCAGTTCTTCAGGTACAGAAACTAAGGCATGGTGATGGTGAAAGAATTGTCAGCGTAACAAGCATTTATAGTAAAGCCGAGAAGAAAGTCCAGATATTAATACTCTCAAGCCAGCACCTATTTTTTCTGTCCTGTAAATGTATTACTGGCTTTTAAAACAGTCAGTACTCGCCCACTGTCTGCTTAGATGGACTGTTTGAACACTTTAAGTTATCATAAATACTACTACGTCAGCTTCTAGTAAAGCAACAAAAAAATAATACTTACTCTAAGTAAAAGTATAAAACAAGTATTTGGGCACTTCACTTAAAATACTGTGGTGCAAACGAGACAATTATTTTGTACAGAAGTAGGCAGAATTATTAGATATTATTATTTTCTGACTCAAGCCAACCACAGAGCTGAGTCAAGAAGTTTTTTCTGTAGGTGGACTAGAAACAACCCCATCATTCATTAGGAGAAATTGTTTGCCTCGTATGTCAAACCTCCAAAATGAGTTTTCCTTTTGGCCTCTGGCTCTTTGGTACTCAGTATGCCTCTGGGCTGCAAATGAACAAAACAATGTGATTATTTTTATCTGTTTTTCAGCTACCTTCTAGTTTAATTCTACTGTTGTGTGGGCGTGATGTATATTGTGACAAGGTAATGCAAGAACACACACAGAGGTTAAGAAGCTGTACCTTTTTTTTGTCTACAGTTAGTATTCTTTTCAAGAGCACTATGCTGGCATGTCAAAGTTGTTAGAAGAATGACTGCAGTGTTGGGGTTTTTAAGCACTTGGAAGTCTCATTATTTGTTCTTGGAAGAGAATGAATAAACTTTAGGATGTCAGTAGTCATCCACGTCACAAGATTGAGCAGCATATGGCAAGGATGGGAGGGTGTGTCAGGGTGGGTTGGTTATGGATGATTCAAGAAATGTCACTACACAACTACTTTGTTAGAGATGCATACTGTGACAATTCTAAAAAATGTTTTTCAAAGAAAAGCTAAGGAAGGTGAGAAATAGACGATCTTGTTAAGTCTGTCAAGAGGCCTGCAGAGAAATAGCAACAAAAAACATCCATATTTCCATGTCAGGACTCTGCTTTTTGACTTTTCTCAAGCTGTTCTTATTTTCTGTCAGGCTTCTCGTATGTGGCTGACTTATGTTCCTTATATTACAATCATTTATTATTGCACAAAAATCTATGCCTACTAATGAGCAATTACTGATAAGAACTAAGAAACATACCTGTTATTTAGAAGGCTAGCAAATGACCTCATGAACACTAAGTTAGCCAGCAAATGATTCATCAAATTAGCAGAGGAACTTAAGGAAGATATGGAATAAGGAGGCACTTTAAATGACCAAGCTTGGAGTCTGTTCTATACAAAAAGAGATGAAGTAGGTTAATTGGTATCTAAAAGGATGTCACGTTCTAGAATTCAATTAGCTGGTTACAGGGCAGAGATTAACAGAGAGTCTTCCAGATCTCTAACATAAAAAAGAAATCCTAAAATGTTCTATTTGACTGTTTTCATTAACAGACACCTTACAGGAACTTCCTTTCTGTTGTGTACAGTATCAGAGATCAGAAATGTCAGGAGCAGAACTATTTCCTGGAGTCACTTTGTTGTTACTAGCAATTATGATCTTTGATCACTTTAGGTATCAAGTCAGATATCTCCCATTCCAAAGCTTGGTTGTCATTCTTGGTGGTTTTGTGGCAATGACAGCACTGGTTGTTGTTGTGCTTGCCCAACAATTTCATAATGGAATACTGGTATAAATTGCTTACAGTTGAGGAAAGCCTTAATTGCAACCTCAGATAACATTATCTGTGTTGGTTGTCTTAGGATAATTATTTTCACAACTCTAACTCAAGATACTTCAACTGTTAACAAGAATGAGGCTTTTTCACTGCATAAAATATGGTGGTAAACTTTCTTTCAGGTAAGTTAGCACTCTCACACTGTAGACCACAGATGCATCTGTTGCCACTCTTGTGAAAATTTGCACAGGGACAGACAGAATATAAACCTCTCTCTCCCTCTCTCAAAAAAAGGTATATTCTTCAGTCATGTTTTGTCTTGGAAAGCAAGGCCTCAGTATGTGTCATGGTTACTTGGGAAGACAAGTGTCATAACCTCAAATGCCCTCAGTCTTCTTCCATTCCCTGAGCTTGTATTGCTGAGCACAACGTCATATGGCAATGAATACCACTTTGGTTGGTTGGGGTCAGCTGTCTGGCTGTGTCCCCGCACAACTTCTTGTGCGGCTCCAACCTACTACCAGGGGGTGCAGCATGAGAAACAGAGAAAGCCTGATGCTGTGTAAGCATTGTTCAACAATAACTAAAATATCAGTGTGTTATCAACACTGTTTTGGTCACAAATCCAAAACATAACACCATATGGGCTGCTATGAGGGAAATTAACTCCATCCCAGCCAGACCCAGTACAGATGCCAAAGCAAATTACAGAAATCAGTTGTGCAGTTGTCTGCCTTCTTTCCTTGCCTTCCCTGGGCTCTTGGAGGCCTTCTGCTGACATTAAGAAAATAATTATCCAATCCAAGAAATGGACAGGAGCAAAAAGCAGGGCAAGAGAAGAAAAGTGAATAGAGAAGAAAATTTGGTAGATTTTGAGGAAGTAGAGGGAAAACTGAGTTTAGGTTTGAAAAGTAACGTGTTTGTGTGGAAAACACATGGTACTGAAGCATCCAGGAGCATGAACCTTCTTTACTACTGCAGATGTGATCAGCAACACTACTCCAGCAAGATGTTTCTGAGCCTCTCTGGCTAATTCTCTGTGGGGAGTGGAGGAAACAGGAGATGGCATGCATACTTTCTCACCAAGAAGAAACTACATTCTGTGTATTCCCTGCAACCTTTAGAATGGACGTTCCTGCTCTGTAAAGCTCTGATAGTCCTTTGCAAAGCATAACATCGATCATGTGTAGCAACATGTTGCAGGGTGTGGGAAAGAAGGGACAGTCTTGGAGTCAGGGAGAAAGAATAATCTGTGTTCCATAAAATATTTAGCCTAAAGAAGGATCCAGGACTCTGACAGAACACAAACCCAATAATTCCTAAATCTCATGTTTTTCCACATCCTGGTTACCTGAAGAATTCACTGGAAAAGTGCTTATTCTGCATTGGCTACAGGTCTAAATAGATGATTAGCTAAAAACAACTTACTGCTTCAATTTAAACATTTGTTTGCATGTCATTGCTTTTTGTAATCTATCTAAAGTTTCAGCTTATCTGAGGAATGAAATGTGTGTCAGTGTCACTCCCCATGATGGAGATATACCATCTATTTTCTGAAAGAAAATTAAGTGTTACACACCAGATTTGTCTTAAAAATCACTAAGGTAGAAAGTCAAGCACTCAAAAATTGGTCAGTGCTGGAATTACCTTATTTTTTGTGTCCTTATGCTTATACTATGATATATAATATATATAGTAAGATAAATTTTAGTGGCATGGTAACATATTCTCTTATACATGACCTTGTAGACTAAAGCAGCTTGTAGGATCAGTAAGGACTGTGTAGCAGTGCTTACTATAGGCTTCTTCCCATTTCTTGCAGAACTTGAAAGATGTTTAGCAAATGCTTTGGAAAATTTGGAATGAAACAGTTGTCTGAAAGTTAAGATAATAGACTCTTACCCTAGAGAAAACTTGCTTCTATAAAACTTGACAATAGAATATAGAACTACTATATAACAGTAAATAAATTGCTTAACAAAACCTTTTTGTCCAGTTATTGTTTTCCTTGTTTTCTGAATGTCCACTGTGAGCCAGTAGTGTTACTTGCAAACACGTTGAGCTAAATTCTTGAAAATTCAAGTCAGAGGAAAATACGCTTGATGATGTTAAGGGAAGCTAATGTGAAGTATTATGAAACTTGTATTTCGCAAATTGGTCAAGCAAAATTAGAGGCTGCTTTTCAGTTTATCTCATTGTGTCTTTGACTCTTGGCTATAAAAATGGGATAATTCCCTCGTTGTATCATCAGTAGATTTTACGGAGTTAAATGAATACCTGTGAAGCTCATAGATATTGAGATGATAAGCACCTAATAAAAACTTACGAGGAATGTATGTTGGGAAGCAACTAAACACCACACAGCCTCTAGTTCACTCCCCTCCCTGCCCCCTGCCCTTCTGCCCTTGGGATGGGGAAAGAATTGGAAGGGTAAAAGTGGGAAACTCATGGGTTGAGATAAAAACCACTTAATAAACTGAGAGATAGGAAAATAAAACCCAAGAAAAGCAAGCGATTCAAATGATAACAATTGCTCACCATCAATTGACTGTTGCCCAGCCAGTCCCCAAGCCATGGCCCTCCCAGCCAACCTTCCCCCTAGTTTTATTGCTGAGCATAATATCCTATGGTACGGACTACCCCTTTGGTCAGTTGGGGTCAGCTGTCCTGGCTGGGCCCCCTCCCAGCTCCCTGTGCATCCCCAGTCTCTTCGCTGGGGCCTGGTGTGAGAAGCAGAAAATGCGTTGACTCTGTGTAAGTACTGCTCAGCAGTACTGAAAACATCTCTGTGCTATCAACACTGTTTTCAGCACAAATCCAAAACACAGCCCCATACTGGCTACTATGAAGAAAATTAACTCTATTCTGGCCCAAACCAGCTCATTCTTCTCCCCTCCTGGGCCTGATCACCTGGTTGTCCTGTATGTGCCATGTGATGGCACTCAGGATGATCTGCTCCATAACATTCCCTGGTACCGAGGTCAGACTAGCAGGCTTGTAGTTCCCCAGATCCTCCTTCTGGCCCTTCTGGTAGGTGAGTATCACATTGGCTACCCTCCAGGCAACTGGAACCTCCCCCGTTAGCCACAGCTGCTGATAAATGATGCAAAGTGGCTTGGTGAGCACTTCTGCCAGCTCCCTCAATACCCTTGGGTGGATCCCATCCAGCCCCATAGACTTGTGTGTGTCTAAGTGGTATAGCAGGTCAGTAACCATTTCCCCTTGGATTAGGGGGGCTTCATTCTGCTCCCCATCCCTGCCTTCCAGCTCAGGGGGCTGGGTACCCCGAGAACAACTGGTCTTACTGTTAAAGACTGAGGCAAAGAAGGCATTAAGTACCTCAGCCTTTTCCTCAGCCTTTGTCACTATGGCTCCCCCTTGGCATCCAATAAAGTATTATCCTAGCCCTTCTTTTGCTGCTCATGTATTTATAGAAACATCTTTTATTGTCTTTTATGGCAGTGGCCAGATTAAGTTCTATTTGGGTTTGGGCCCTTCTAATTCGCTCCCTGCATAACCTCATGACAGCCCTGTAGTCCTCCTGAGTTGCCTGCCCATTCTTCCAGAGGTCATAAACTCTTTTTTTTTTTCCTGAGTTCCAGCCAAAGCTCTCCATCCAGTCAGGCCAGTCTTCTTCTCCGCCAGCTCATCTTTTGGCACATGGGGCGGCCTGCTCTTGTGCCTTTAAGATTTTGTTCTTGAAGAATGTCCAGCCTTCCTGGACTCCTTTACCCTTCAGGACTGCCTCCTAAGGGAATCTGTCAACCAGGCCCCTAAACAGGCCAAAGTCTGTCCTCCAGAAGTCTAAGGTAGCAGTTCTGCTAAACACATTCCCTACTTCTCCAGAAACTGAAAACTCTATAATTTCATGATTGATGAATCAAGGCCCATGAATGAAGATGGCCTCCAGCCATGACATCACCCACAAGTCCTTGTCTGTTCATAAAAAACACATCTGGTGGGTCGTCTACCCCAGTTGGCTCACTCACCAGCTGTGTCAGCAAGTTGTCTTCCATACACTCCAGGAACCTCCTAGATTGTTTCCTCCTTGCTGTGCTGTATTTCTAGCAGATGTCTGTTAAGTTGGAGTCCCCTCCAAGAACAAGGGCTAGCGATTGTTAAACTTCTACCAGCTGCTTATAGAATATTTCATCTGTCTCTTCATCCTGGCTGGGTGGTCTATAACAGAATCCCACCATGATATCTGCCTTGTTGTCCGTCCCCCTGATTCTTACCCATAGACGCTCAATCCTTTCATCACCATCATTAAACTCTAGATAGTCAAAACCTTCCCTAACATACAGGGCTACCCTACAGCCTCTCCTTCCTTGTCTATGCATTCTGAAGAGTTTATACCCGTCCATTACAGCACTCCAGTCGCGTGAGTCATCCCACTATGTTTCCATGATTGCAATTACTTCATAGTTTTCCAGCTGCACAATGACTTCCAACTCCTCCTGAGTTCCATTGTCAGGTTCAGTTCTTTCAGAGGTACTTTATGTCACCTTAAAACTTGCTTTTCAAGGCCCAAGATAGTATTCCAGGCAGCGGCATGGGTCGCAGGATATGTTTCTGACCATCCAGTCATCAATTCCACCATTGGAAACACATGGTGCTTGCCACAGTGGGTTTGTGGTAGTGTGGTATAATCAATCTGCCAGGCTTCCCCATAGTGATATATCAGCCATTGTCCTCTATACTAAACAGGCTTCATCTGCTTGGCTTGTTTGATTATGGCTCATGTTTGACATTCATGGATAACCTGTGCAGTGGTATCAATAGTCAAGTCTGCCCCTCGATCATGAGCTCATTTTTAAGTTCCATCTCTTAAATGCCCTGGTGTCATGTGCCCATTGAGTTTTAAATAACTCACCCTTATGCTCCCAAGCCAGATCCACCTGAGACACTTCAATTTTAGGTGCCTGATTCACCTGCTCATTGTTTCAGTGTTCTTCAGTGACACATCCCTTGTATATGTCAGCATCTGTGTGAAGTACTTTTCCAACCAGGTTCTCTATCTGGGCAGCAATATCTTGCCACAGTTCTGCAGCCCAGATGGGTTTGCCTCTGCTCTGCCAGTTGCTCTGCTTCCATTGCTGTAGCCACTCCTGTACCACCATCCATGAGTCATTATGGAGGTAAAGTACTGGCCATTTTTCTTGTTCAGTGAGAAAAATCAGTTGCCTGGTGTGTAGAGGGGACCCTCCCTTTGAACATCCAGCCCAGCACAGGTAATTGAGGTGCCAAAAGAAGCTGTGCTTCAGTACCAACTACTTCTGAAGCAGTTCGAACTCCTTAATTTGCTGCTACTATTTTTTTTCACTTGGAGTGTAAAGTAGGATTCAGATCCCCTATATCCCCGGCTCTAAAACCCTAGGTGTCAACCTTGAGTGTCTCCAAGTGCTTTCTGCCAAAGGCTCCAGGTGGGCCTGTGGTCCCTGGCTGAGGTCTAAAGCACGTTTTTCATATCTTGTCCTGTCTGGACTGGCCCAAGTGCTACTGCATGAACTATCTCCCCTTTAATTTGTTCAAAGGCGTGCTGCTGCTCAGGGCCACATTCAAGTCAGGTTTTTTTCATGTCACTTGATAGAGAGGGCTTATGATCAGACTGTAACCTGGAATATGTATTCTCCAAAATCCAAAGAAAGCTTGCATTTCTTTTTTTTAGTTGCTTGAGACATAGCTGTTATTTTATTGTTCACATCACTGGGTCCTGACAATACCCATCTTGCCATTTTATTCCTAAAACCTGGATTTCCAGTTCAGGTACTTTGACCTTACTTTGTTTTATGGCAGAGCCAGCTTCCAAAAGAATCTGAATTATTCTCCCCTTCTCAAACACTTCCTCTGCTGTGTTGCCTACACAATAATGTCATCAACATACTGCAGATGTTCAAGAGCTTCACTTTGTTCCAGTGCAGTCTGTATCAATCCATGGCTGTGTTTCCACACCTGGGGCAGTCAGTTCCAGGTATACTGGATACTTCTTCATGTGTGAGCAAATGGTGTCCTGCACTCTGCTGCCAAAGGGACTGCCAAAGAAAAAAGAGTTGGCAGCGTCAGTTGTTGCATATCATTTGGCAGCCTTTGACTCCAGTTCATATTGGAGTTCTAGCATGTCTGTACAGCAGCATTCAGCAGCGGTGTCACTTGTTCAGGCCCCAGTAGTCCACCATTGGCCTCCACCCTCTGTTAGATATTTGCACTGGCCATATGGGACTATTAAAGGGTGAATGAGTTTTACTGATCACTGCTTGACACTCCAGTCACTGGATCAGCTTATGGGTGGGAACCAGGGAGTCTCAATTGGTGCAATATTGTCACTGGTGCACTGTCATGGTAGCAATAGGCACCTGCTGTTCTTTAACCCTCCAGACCAGTCACAACAGGATGCTTTTGACTCTCATTCCCAGTTAGGCTTACCTCACCCTCCAACACAGACCTTGGGATCCTCTTGTCACCCCAGAAATACAGATGGATTCTGCCTCTTTGTAATCTGATGGTATTAGAGTACACTGTGCACTGGTGTCCACTAGGGCTTTGTACTCCCATGCGTCTGATGTGCCAGGCCATCAAATCCACACAGTCCAATAAACCCAGTTGTCCCTTTCCTCCACCTGGCCAAAGGCACAGCCCCTCTATACCTGGTCAGAGTCTTCATTACTTGCTTTTTGTAATTGCAAAACAGAAGACCCTTCATCAGGGTCAAAAGTAGTCAGCCCTTCTGCTCTGCCCAACAGACATTAGAGCAGTAATTTTCCTGAATGGATGCCTTTTGGCTGTTGTTTTTTGTTGCACATGCTGTACCTGAGTTTCTAGTCTCCAGGTAGGTTCACCATCCCACTTCCTCATGTCCTCCCCTGTGGTCACACAAGAAGAACCACGGGATTTCACATGGTATGTGCCACTGGTACACTCTCCCATGTACAGAAAAAGGATGACTCTTAATAGCTGAGACATTGGTCAGTGTGGGTAAGGAAGATGGATCCTTCTTGGTTGGCTGGGACAATGCTGGGTCAGTTTCTCTGCAGCTGAGTTGCAGGCCCATAGGGAGGAACTGAGATTCTCTTCAAATTCTCAGAGTTGGCTCACCAACCTGTCCACAGCTGGTACCTCTATGTCTGTCCCGCTCATTATCTCCAGGATTTTGGCATATGACATTGGTGTACTTCATACAAGTTTTCTCCACATGGACCATGTGCATCAGATTTCATCTGAGTCTTTGGATACCTGGTCATCACCCAGGTTGCTATAGATCGCCTTCACCATAGCTAATTCCCTCAGATACTGGATACCTCCCTCAATGGCAGTCCATTTTCTTTTGGAATTTGCAAGATCTTCCTTAAAGGAATACCTGTCCCTTCATGCTTGACAGGAGTCGCTGCCAAAGACTAAGGACTCCTACCCCTTTTACAATCCCTTTGTCAATGGCCTTATCCCTAGCAAGGAATCCCAGCTGCTGGGCTTCTTTACCCTCTAATTCCTGACTACTGGCATCCATATGCCAGCATTGGAGTAACCAGCTGAGGATTTCCTTGCCTGCTTGACAGCTGAAATCTCTTCACATATCTCGCAGCTCACTTAGGAATAGGCATCGGTCTCATTTATCTTTTCAGTCCTTTCCTCCTGTTCCTGTGACTGCTCTGCTGCAGAACAGGCTGCCTCTTCTCATTCTTTCTTCTGCTGCCTCTTAGGAAAAGCTTCTTCACCCCTTACTAAATGACTTGACTTCTACTTGCATTGTTTCTTTTTAATTACAATAATGATGTGTGCAAGCCAGGACTTGTGTAATGTGTAGTAAATAAAGCATGTAGGCACAGTTGACAATGAGGGTAAATAAAATATTAAATAGTTACTCATTAGTTGAGAATTGTCAATTTTGGCCAATAAATAAGGCAAGCATCTTCTTGAAATATGGCCATATTAATCATGTGATTAACCACTGTTTTGTTATGTGTAAACATATGAACATTGAATTGAGGTAGCACACATGGCTGTTAATCTGCCATTTTCTAATATTTAGGTGTATGACTCTGCAACCCTCTTCATGCTGTTTTTGTATGTTTTGGTTTATGGTTATATGGCATGCCATATGAGAGCAATTCGTTTTTTTCCCTTGACTCTTTTGGTCTAAAAGAATGTTCAGAAGGGCTGATTTGTGCCCTTATTTAGTTTTTTTATAGTTTTAAAATTAAACTTTTGATTGTAGTTCAAAGTATTTTTCAAAAATAATGTAATTGTCTACTCTATTCTGAAAGGAGGAAGTAGTTATTATTAGTACTACAGTTTTAATTATGGCACAGACAGATTTTTCTCTCTGTTGCTGTATGACATTCAGTGCTGTCCAAAGCTAAGTCATTCTTGTGCTCTGTCTTAACTACTTGGAAAAGCCTTACTTATGGAAAAGGATACAGCGGTGGTATTTGCCAGTGGCTGTACTTTTGATCTGTTGATTAGTAAGTGCAGAGCTTACTGGATATCACAAATATCTTTCACTCAGTGAAAGAAGCAATTAAAAGTGCTTTATAGAGCATCTACCAACTAATAACAAAGAGACTATTTGAGGTAGTGACATTATGGGAGAATCTGTGAAAGTGCTAACATGGTTAAAGTAAGAAGATTTACGGGGCACTGACTAAAAACAAGGTTGCAAGATAATGGGAAATCACAAAAAGCACCAGAGACAAACAGACGCAGCCAGCGAATCACCTTCAGTATAAGTCTGTGAGAAAGCCAGGGAAGAGGTCTTTATTATATACAGAAATAGGTGTACAGAGAAATAGGTCTATAGAGAAATAGGTCCTTTGTCCTTGGCATGTTGTATACACATGCGTTTATGTAGTCTCTTTTGGATCTCTCTCTGAAGTGCTTTGCATTATCAAATGTCTCTTACTCTGTGTCAGTCTTTGCTATCTTTTGAAGCTTCAAAAGTAATCTCATTCATTTACATATTATATTCTGGATTTCTCAATCAGTTTGCTTATGATTACAATTTGTTTGAGCCGCTGCCCCCCACCCCCTCACCCCACCCCCTCCCTTATTGTGGCAAATCTCTCTTAACAGACCACACTGTTAAAAAACACTAGTTTGAATTCCAGTCAGGAAACCTGGGCTGGATGAAAAGACTGCTAGGTGAGCAGAAAACTAGTTCCACTGCTGGGATCCAAGTGTAGAGCATGGTGTCTCAGCATCTGGCTTGCAGCTGGTAATGAGCACATCACCGTGAGGAGTTGATACCAGAGCCCACGTTGAAGTGCAGAGTTTGGCACCCAGGCAGGAGAATGTGAAGCACCATCACAGGACACCAAGTGACTGACTGGGTTACAACCCTACTGGAAAGGACTTGGGGGCTTTGATGGACTGCAGAGTGGGTAGCAGCCAAATGGTGCAGTCTTCATCCTAAATGAAACAAACTGTGTGCCAAAGTGACTGTAGCTGGTGGGTCCAGGAAAGTGCTGGGAGCTCAGGAGAAGGCTTCCAGGATGAACGGGCCTAGAGTACATGATCAGTGATGACCATTTGAGGGGGCTGAACTGTCTTAGTCTTCCACTTAGTCTGCTGTGGGGGAGGTGAAAGGCAATCTAATGGCAGCCTGCAGCTACTTGAAGGGTAGTTGCAAAAGACAACAAATGTAAACCCTTCTCTGGAGGGTGGGGGGACATGGACACGGGGATGGGGATGGGACACGACATGCTGTTTAAGGAGGGGCAAGGGCCCTTGATTGGGAGGTTCAGATTGAACATCAGGAAAATCTTCTTCGTTAGGAATGTGGTGCAGCACCAGGGCAGGTTATCCAGGGAGGCTGGGGGCTTTCTGCTGTTGGAGGGTTTTTGAGATTCATATAAAGCCATGGCTGATTTGATCTAGCCTTGATGTTAGTCCCATTTTGAGTGTGAGGTTGGACTGGACAACCTCACAAGGGCCCTTCCAAACAGCAGTTCCATGATTCTGTGAGTAAACATAATGCTCCTTACAGCTATGTTCACAAGTAAGGTAAAACTAGCAATGCATTTTTTTTTTTGTTTTGCCAAGGTAAGTAAAAACAATATGATCAACATTTCCTGGTTTAAATGCCTGAATATTTGTATCTGAATCAGTGGCCTGTTTTTCTGCAGATTGATTTAATTTTCCATTGTCATCAAAATGTACATTAGGTGCCTATTGTTTGATTTCTCCAAAGCTTGACTTTAATATTTGGGTTGGAATCCTTCCCTTTCCCCTATGGTTTTCTTTATGCCATAATCTTCTACCTCTAATTTTTGCATATGATTTGAAGAAGTTGCCCTGTGAGTTTACCTTTGCAGTTCAGCCATCTCATTTTGCTTGTCTGTGGCTGCAATTCAAGGATTCTTATGATTTTCAGAGCTGCCCAAAAAATCAGCTGATGAAGTGGATCAAATAACCTCGTGTGATAGATTATTTTTAGCTCTTATATCAACATTTTCATTTCCTGCACAGCTATAATTAATGTCATTATTATTTTTTAATTTATTCATCTGCCTTGAATATCCACTATGCACACACTGAAAATACAGGCCTGAAGTTAAACTTCTCCCTGGATGACTATAAGACGTTAATTCTTGTAGTAGTTTCACAGTGATTGATTTTGCTGTTGATTTGCTTCAGAGTACATGCATTAATGCATACCATTTTATAATCTTTGTTTTCTTAAACTACATTACAGCTAAAATAAGAAAAATAGCTAAATTATTAATTTAGGTTTTGTGATTAAAAATTTAATTGGAAATAGTTTGCTCACAGCAACTGCTCAAGCTCTGAGTATAAATGGAGTTTATTAATATTACTCATCATGAAAGGTGTTTCATTAATGGCTCTCCCTGTGTGCACAGAATAAATACATTGCCATGCAAGTTTTTCTTGCAGGTGTGCATCAGTCCTTATGAGGCAGGTCAAGTTGAAGGCCATGACTGCACTGTAACTGGAGGTGTGATTGTAAATTGTGGGCATAGTTGAGCTTGCTTTATTTTGTATACCATGTATGCCATAATATACATGTGAACTCCAGTTTGGCAGAGGCAAATGCTTGGTGTACCAGTCTGAAGTATCAAATTGGGACTATGAAGCTACTGATACCTGACCTAGGTGGAAAAATATATAGCTATATATGTGGGATTCCTATTTTTTAGTTTAGATGTAGAAAATCTTTAGACTTGCTCAGAGCTTGGGTTTCTTCACAGGCAAGTAATCAAGGCAATAGCTGCAGACAATGGTATGTGCACCAGTGAATTTATCAAGTAATGGTAAAAGACTTTCTGTAAGACACGGAGAAAAAAAGCCAATTTGTTCTCATTATTACAACAGGCTTCTCAGAATTCTTTGAGAATTTTCTCTCACAATGGTAAGCTGTTTGTTAAAAGTTCTGAAAACTTTCTGAAGAAATTTTCTCCCCTTTAAATCAATTTAGTTTAAGAATTCTTTCCTGGGTTGTCTGCTGTTCTTCCATGGCCCAGAGAATATTACCAGCAGTTTAGATGATTAGATTAAAAATAACGTTTCCTAATGCTTAGACTTAAGATTTCGTTAGGGCCTGACCTTCAGAGGTTCTAATTATTCACTGTTTCTAAGTATTACAGTGGTTGTTTTAAGTACTCATCACTTACTATTAGCATGAAATTACTGTAAGCAAGAGAGGAAGGTGGGAGTTGGGACAGCTGAAAAAATTTAATGTGAACTTTTTCCTGTTTTCAGTTGGGAGGTTTATAGTTGCAAACCTCTGACTACTGCTTTTATTATTTTATTTTATTTTAAGTTATTTTATTTTATTTTATTTTATTTTATTATTGGTATTTGCACTTGCACTTCTTCCAAAAGGTAGATAACTTGTAGGGAAGTAAGCACATTGTGGGAAAGAAATTTGTCTAACGCAGAGAACTTTTGTCCCCTATACAGGTATGAGTACATATTTTAGATGGCAGTGTGTAATTTCATAATAAAATAGCTTTCTGTTTGCTTTTAAACCCCCAATTATCTAAACCCTAGAAACTTTTTACCGCATATTTTCATTCTTTTTCATTTTCTCAATAATGATAGTAAAGTACAGATAATATTTATAAGAAACTAGCTTATGGAAAGGAATTAAATGTGTTATCAAATAACAAATATAGGTATTTTCTTACATGATGGGTATTTTTTTGCCTTGATCATAGGTTTCAGAAGAAGCTCTGCATCACAGAACTGAGGATGAAGAGACTTTTCAGGGAATGGAACCCTATCTTGTGCGGAGATTATCTTCCCGTAACATCCAGCTTCCCCCCCTGGCTTTCAGGCAGTTAGAACAGGCAGACTGGGATAAAAAGAATGATACTGAGACTGTCCCAAGGCCCACGACTCTTCCACTAAGGATTACTCCTCTGATTGCCATTACATCTGCAGAGTCCAGCAGGTAAGGTCCAGTAATTTCTTCTTGATTTGACATTTTCAGTGGCAGGTGCAGGACAGCAGATGCTGCTTCTAGGACAGAAGTTTATTTATTTTCTAAATCCCCTAAATAAGTGAAAAAGAAGAATAAAATATGAATATGCAAATTTGTGGCTGACAGTTCGTAGTACTGCTTGAAAACCTTTTGGTCATGTCCAAATACAAACACTAGAAAATGTTTTCTCTGGACATTACTAATATTTTATATTCAAAAAGAAGACTTCTAGAGGCTTGGGTAACCATTTTTTTCCTTACTATAACAAAGATAGGAGCCTTTTTACACACAGAAAAATTTTTACATCATACAGTTTCAAAACAAGTTTCAAGAAAACATGAGAGGGTTTTGCCTGCTCCTGTATGTCTAGACTATTTGTAATGTAAATAGTTGAACATATTTGGTTATACTGACTTGTATTATAGTTTCTTTGTATTACATCTGTGACTTCTTATACCATGCACTTTTCTATAGTAACCTTTCGTGTTCTTAAATGTTTCTGATACCATCCTATTTTCTGTTCTTATTTTCCAAAATGTGAATTGTTTAGTATGAAATTGTTGCTTGCAATGGTGGAGGCAGTGCAGCAGTTTGGTAACCTCAGAATATGTAAGAAAAAGGAAAGATGAACACACTGAGACCTGAAATGCAGGACTTAAGAACTTTTGGACATATCTCCAGAGAGAATACTGTATTTTGAATAATATAGCTGTGAAAAGAATGTAGGACTTGAAGTACATGAGAAAAAAAAACCCCATTCATTAGAGTACTATAGCAAAAAACACCTAATACTAATTTTAAATCTAATATCACCTCAAAAATCTTATTTCCATGTGGATATCTTTATGTTTGGAATAGATGAGACCTGTTCTTGAAATATGCTTATAGAAACACTGACTACATCTGTAAGAGGAAGTAAACGTCTAGATTGTTTACAAATGTAAATATTAATTTCAGAGGTAAATATAACATCATTTAGTATAGTTTTGAAGATAGATTGGTGTCTTCATTTTTTTTGTTTTCTGTTCATGGGGGCTGTAG
Organism: Egretta garzetta; assembly: GCF_000687185.1. NCBI lineage: Eukaryota > Metazoa > Chordata > Aves > Pelecaniformes > Ardeidae > Egretta > Egretta garzetta. Next base: position 668,450 of record NW_009260066.1, read on the forward strand.
AGAAGATTCATCTGAGATACGGAAGGAAAATAAGTATAGGTGGAATGATTACAGTTCACACTCACGGCCTTTTTAAATTTCAGAGTATTGGGCTTTGAAACTTCAATAGTATTTGGGACGTCGTGTGTAAATTGTGTAATACATTCTGTGTTTTGGTTAGCTTTAGTAACACTGACTGAAAAAAAAATGTATGCTCTTGATGTGGTAGAAGGTCAGAAAGCAGAATGAAAAACATTATTTCTGTCCTATGAAAAAGTCTAAGTGATTATAGATACCTGGAGACTGCACTATTTTCTAGGCTGGATTCAAATATACAAGAGCAAGACAGTTTGAAGGGAATTCTAATAAATAAAAAACCTAAACCATACTGGTTATTATGGATAGCTATCTACTGTATTCAGAGAATGAATCCTTCTGTCAGAGGCTTCTCTGTGGCTAAGAATCTGTCCTCGGCATTAAGAGACAACTTTGTATCCTGCCTATGGCATTCATTCCTGTGGTTGGTAGAATGTGTTTTGAAACAGGACAAAACAAGATTTATCTACAAGTGTGTTTATTTCTGAGAGTGACAGGGGAACAGCAGCTCTACAGATTGTTGAATAGATTTGCCAGGCTGTTTAAAAAACCAAACAAACCCAAACTGAACACAACAGCAGAAGCAATTATGATTTTGATGTTTCTTTGTATTTTAAAATCTTTAGCTTTTATGATTCTTTCTTAGCTAAAGAGCAATTACGCTGCTACAGGAAGAATATTGTTCAGGAAATTAAATTTCTCTAGATGGTTAGTGCCATTTTTCAGTTAGCTCTCTCAAGCAGCTATGCATTTCCCATTTATGTGCTTGTAATGCCAGCTGAACAGCTGGAGAAAGCTATCCTTTTATCCGGCTTCTTGTCTGCATGAAAGCACACAAACTTATGGGATGGCTATGTCTGTGGAGATACAGTTTCCCTCCATTGCCTTCAGATCTATGGAAATGTGCAGTTGAGAAAAGGAAACCAAAGTGGGGGTGGGAGACAGGAGGATCCTTTGTCTTCAGTGGGTAGGTGAAGGCAGAAGAGCATGTGGGTCATAGAAACTCATTCTGAGGTGGGAGAATTTCAGGACTGAAAACATCTTAAATGACAAATGTACGTTTTTGGAGGAATACGCTAAAAGATCCTAAAGATAGCAATAAAAAGCATCTTATGCTGTGATTTAAATACCTGGAATATGCAAAACTAAAAACAGTGTCAGAAGATCTAGTTTTCAAAATATAACACTCATTCAATTCCTAAACACACACACGCATGCACACACACTCCCTTTCTCACTCCCTTTTCCTCTCTACTGTTATCTTACAATGTCTCAGGATTGTTTCTGGTTTTATGTTAGCTTTGTAGAGGAGTGAGCTACACTAATATAAATAACATTTCTCTTTTTTAAAAATAATATCAGAATACATGAAAAACTAGAAAGTAAATATTCAGTAATGTTTTTGTAAATCTTTCACACTGTACTCTCACTCTTCTGACTCTAAAGAGACATTACAGTGTCTTGTCATTTCTTTCACCCATCTGGTTTCCTTCCATGCATACAGGGAGTAAGATTCTGATTATTTTTTTTTTTTACCCAGGTTAAACTGAGCCAATAATAAAGATCATCATTAAGATGAAGGATTTATGTCTTATACTGAAGTTCCCATGCAAAATTGCTAACATGAGCTATAAAAACAAGTGCTTGCAAAATGATAGACTGAGCTTGCAGCTGGTGGCAACAGTTACATTTATAAAATATAACAATTGCCAGACCTTCTGTGGGGAGGATTAGGAACAGGCAGGCAATTGCTTTTGATATTTCAGTTCTTCTTTTTTTTTTTTTTTTAATAAGCAATCTATTTAGCCTGTATGTATAGAATATTAAATGTGATATTTTACTGTAAGCTGGGATAGCTAGGATTTTTGGAGTGTGCGTTTGACCACATGCTTTAAATTTTACCATTCCTCAAGTAACTGTAACTATTTTCCAACAGTTTTGATGTAGGTTAACAGCTATGGTGCCATTTAAGATGAGATGCACTGATAGGAAGGGATTGACAGCAGCATACTTTTGCTTTCACCCAAGTGGCTGGTACTAAAAGGGTGGGGGGCTGTTACACATGGGAACTTATTTGTTTGAGGAGATTTAAGGTGTTTGATGTTACCTCCTTTATAATAACTTTTTCAAAGAAGGTTTGCTTCCCTCTATATTTGTTTTGCCAGACATAATATGATGGAAAATGTCATGTTTGTTGGATGTAAACACCAGAAATGTAAGAGTATAACATGTACTTGAAGACTTCATTAGAAGGGTTATTTGAAAGCAAAAAGTTAATTTGGAGTTGAGATGTGGTTAGAAAGGCTTTAGTATAAAAATGTATAAGATAATGTGTTTCATTTGGTTACCTGGTTTCAGTATATGTAGTGTCTCTTTTAACTCTACCCTATTGTTTGCTCAACCATCATTTGGGAGAAATTATTATGATTGTACAACATAAGATCTACTTTAGATTACTTTTGTATTGCTTATGTACAACAGAAAGTGTGTATATTAGTGCGTTTATGAAACTCTAGGGAGCTACAAAAGTGACTTACATGGTAGTTAATTTCTGATATATCTTTTTTTGCAATGTTCCTTCTGTCCTAATTTATCATTTTTTTTCCTTAAATTCTGTGGATTAGGTAGGCACTGTACTGCTTGAAAGCAACAGTGTTTTATTACCCACTAAAGAAGCAATCAAAACTCTCTGTATTGGAAATCAGTTTTTCTTTCTGCCTTTTAAAGATGCATTTAGACTTTGTAATGTCTGTTTTTGAAAGGAAATATTAGAAAATTGTTATTACTATCATCAGTGTAAGTTTGATACTTTTGCAATACAGACTGAAAGTCCTAATTTCAAACTAAATGTGTCTTAATGTCTACCACTTGCTTGCTCATTGTCTTCCCCCTGTCAAAGTAATACCTCAAAGACTAGATTTTGTCTCTGTAGTCAGGGCAAGAAAAGCTTTTTCCAAATGTTAAATGATTGAAATGTGTGAATCCTGAGCCATAATTTTGCAATTGTTCACTTACTATACCAGCAAAGTATTTTAAAGCAACACCTAGAATTCTAAATTTTGGCTATTTTTTTAAGGAACTCAGTGTTAGAGAGAGATTATGAAAGCAAGGAGATTGGGCCTTAGCAGAGTAACATGCAATAAAAATAAAAGCAGGGGCAAAGCTGCTCTTCAGATTTATTTATTTGCAACTCAGTAGGGTAGTGTATGTAGTGAAAATGCAAGGTGACCTGGGAGGCCTGAGAGCAGACCTTGCCAGTAAAATAAAGCAAAGAAGGGTTTGAGTACATCACCTTTTTCATGCCCTTCATCACTTGGTTGCCTACTCCATTCAGCATCAGGCCTACATTTTCCTTTTTCTTCTTATTGCCTTTGATGTGCTTTTTTTGTTGCCCTTCATCTCCATTGCCAGTTTCATCTCCAGCTGAGCTTTGACTTTACTGATGCCATTCCTGAAAATCCAGGTGATACTTCCATATTCCTCCTTGGGAATGTTTCTTCTTCCACCTCCTGTACTTTTGCTTTTTGCATTTCGTCTCTACCAGAAGTTCCCTGTTCAGCTAATTTAGTGGCCTAGTACTGTTTCTAAGCCTTTAATCCAGCACAGTTTATCCAGCATACTATAGGAAAGTGAGTCACTGGCTGATTATGTAGGATTTTAATGATAAAATATTATTTTAATTTTCAATTGTTATTACATTCTTGTATGCATTCCATAAAAAGGAGGGGTTTCATAATGTGACTACACTCTGTTCTCCGCTTTTGCATTCACATAATTTGGTGCTGTTATGTTAAACAGAGTAGGAGAGACTGTTTTCTTGTTTCATAGCTGATTGAATTGTAGGTATAAAGAGAATGGTCATAAGCTAAGTGATCTGTTTAAGTGATTTCTCCTGATGATTCTTCCTACTCTGTTGCTCACTTACTTGCTTAGATGATTATTGGTGCCAAGGTCTGCAGCTGCAGTGGCTAACTTTGCAAGGGAAAGCTCAGAAAGTAAAAGACTGCTTCTGATTATAATTGGTTAAAGTTGCAGTGAGGTAGGGGGAGGCTGGGAATTCATTAAGATCAGCTTTACTTTCTGTAAACAACTTTATGGGTTGCTATTTAAATGGTGTACAGTATCACACCCAAATATATATAGAATATTTTAGATAGTGGTGATAAAGTGTTTCATTTGCAGGATTACACACTGTTGGAATAGAATAAACATTTTATAATGCAACACTTTTATCAAAATGCTATTTCATTAAATGACAATTTTTTGTTGAAACTTTATTTAGAGCAAAAATTATTTTGTATTCTCACAGATGGAACTTATTTTTTCTCTTCACTCTGGAGAAATTTTTTTGATTTGAAAAATGTAGTCTCTTACTAAATGGGAAGCTCAAATGCAGAAAGCAAGATTTTAATTTATTGAGATAGTGTTTGATTCCCATTAAATAAATTTAAAAAGAAAGTTCATAGAGCAGGGAATGAATAATATTCCAGATTGGATCACAGGGGAATAAATGGGGTTTTCTGGAAACAGGAGGAAGTTGATTTCTTCACATTTGTAATCAAAATGATACTTTGAAATGATCAAGCATAGAAAGTGGCTTCCACATACATATTATATATTAGATGTACTCTCTGAGAACAGCCTGTTAAGTACATTCACTTATCTACTGACTTTCTGCTTCTAGTTTAAGCCGCCGAACTTTCTTCTGATTCTTTTAAATATCCTAGTTGCAGTTTTTGCTTTCACTAAAGATGAAGGCTCGACATTAGTTCTCTGAAAAGTAAACGGATCAGATCCTCTGGGACTTAAATATAGTGTAATTTTTGCTTTCCTCAAAATGGTCTTCTTTAAAAGAGATAATGTCAATAAAATGGACATGAAAGAAAGGACTTAAAAATTATCTTGCAAAAATGTATGAGCAGATAATTTTTAGTTCTTGTAACAGTACAGACAGTAGAAGAGCTAAGCCATGAAAGGCTGTAACTCTGGTTTTACCTCTTTCCCGGCAGTGAATCAATTTTATGAGATGTTTTTCATAGGTCTGTTAGTTGAACTTCTGACTATGGAGTTAAAATGCTGGCCTTATCAGAGGATCTACTCCATGTGACAGAGGAAGATCTGGTTGACTGCTATTTCTTTCAACAAAATAAGTTTCTGAGCAATCTCAAGTAATGGCTATGTAATGGTCTCATTCTGTTCTCTCTTGCACATCCATTCTAAACTATAATTTTCTCTAATTCAAAAGTAACTCCAGTCTTTTTTCTAGTATAGGTGACAGGGTGATTAAATGCAACACTTTGATGATGAGGAACGTGTGAATAGGTGGCTGCAGAATCTCACAGACTCTACAATAAAAGGCTTCATTATGACAGTCTGTGGCCTTATCAGGTCTAACATGTTAGACATGTCTGCATGTCCCTAACAGAAAATAAATGTATGGTGATAAGATAATTTTGGATAGCTACTTATGATCTGAAATTCATTGAAGATACAAAAATGGAGACTTTTCAATGGAGACAAATCCGTATTGTGGATTTTCAGCTGCTTTTATCTAGTTTTATACTTGACCAATTGGATTTTTACGACAACATTGTCTGAAAAGTTTGAGGGAGTTGTGTCTTTCTGTCTGCAACCTTGCTGCAACATTTCCTTCCTTAGTTTCCTTCTGTCACTTTGTTTTCGCTCATAACTCATTTCTCCTCCAGATATTTACATCTTTCTGAAGCTTTATAATCTCTGACACTGTCGAAAACATCTGTTAATCATATTCTGCTTTCCTTGGTCTGCCACAATGTAAGATAGTTGTCTTTCATATTCTGTGTCATTTTTGTAACTATTCCTCATCTTTGGCAGAAGACCTGAGTTCAATGTGTTTTGAAATTGTCGCCACTGGACATGTGCATGATTGATGGAGAACACTGAGTAGCCTGTACCGAGTAACTTACACAACATACCAAGTAATTTATACCATACTCAGCACCATGGTTTCTAAGCCATTTTATGGCAATGAAAGAAACTTTTACGCAATTCTGGAAAAACGATTTTCAGCTTTTTCTTGGGTAATGTGAATACAGGTGTGAATAGCACCTTTTTTTTTTCATATGCAGGGAGAACTACAGCAAGATATTCAATTGTTAGTAGTAAAACTTGATGTCATCCTGGCAATTTTCCTCAGTCAAAGGTCTAATCTGGTTTTATAATTGCAAAAGTAAAATGTATGAAATAATCTAAACCTAAATGTTTCTTTGGAGATGCTTCATTTGTTATGTATGCATGAATCAGTAGCGATTGCTCCTCTTCATCAAGTGTGAATATATAATTGTGCCTTTTGATTCACAGATTAATTGATATAAATCTGGACAATAACTATGCTTTTGTCATCTTTATGCTTGATGCTAAAATTTCTTGATGTAGAATATACATGCAAAGCCTGATTGTTCTTTACATAAAGATGGTGGCAAAATCCTGTTTAATTAAATGGGGACGGGATGTGGCCTACACAGAGGTACTAAAAGCTGTGTGGGAGATTAATGAAAAGTCATCAGTAGTCTGGGGATTCCTCTGGAGACTGTTCTGTAAATTTAGCCTTAATTGAAAACACAGAAAAAAAAGATCTTAAGACTTTCTCTGTTAAGTATAAATGACATGATAGCTTAAAGTAAATAACAATTATTAAAATACTTACAGAACTATGATATTTTTATTGTAGTGGAGGAGGAAATCACCAAAAATGAAGGAGGTATAGAAAAAGCCTTTAATATCCTAGCATTAAGATCATAATGTAAAGTAAGGAGTGTTGATTTCTCTGGTAGTTGAAAAATCTTTAAGCTCTTCATCAACATGCTTGTATTTCAGATGATTGTCATTGATTTCCTGGATAAACCAGAGGCTGGATGTACTGTCATAATTTTTTAGAGAATAGTTACACAAAATAAATTAGAAGTTGCTAACCTGAAAAGCAACTGTATCATTGCAGATGAATATACTATAGAGAGAGATTTCTTTCAACACTGGTTAGTACTGAATTTGTATTAGAAGCTTTCCTGTGGTTCTGATACCTCACCTCTCAGGATTTTTCTTCTTGCCCTACTGAGTAATGGAATCACAGCTGTTGCACTTTTGGGGATCTTCATTAGAGCCATGAATAGAACGCAAGCATCCTGAATCCTAGTTCAAATGTGAGTGGCATTTCAATTACAGGCTGAGTTGAAGATCCATTATTCCTTTGATGCTCTTGGAAATACATGCTTGCCCTTACACAATACTTGCTGACAGATGTGAAATCTGCAATTTCTGAGAAAGGTGACAAATCGCTAGGAGTTGCTACATGTAAGAGTTTTCTCTAGATTTGAGGAAAGTCACTTCGATATTGGGTTATTTAGCCTATCTTTGAGACACCTTGAATTTGGAGAAAACCCCAAACAACTGTTAAAAATAGTAGTGAGAACTGTCTACCAAAGACAAAGGAAAGGTGAACAGACCTTCTTGACCTGTGATAAAAAACTCCATAAAGTAAGCACTAATCTTTTCAAGATATTTTAAGAGGATTGAGTGGGAGTAGCCCAAGAGAATCAGGATTTACTGTCAGTTGGAGAACATGTATTCCAAAGATAATTAAAATACAATTTTAGGTGTTGCAGTTTTCTAAGAACATTTGAGGTTTCTGCTTGTTTGCTGAATATGTTCCACTGGCAGCTAGGTAGCTAAGAATGACTGAAGTCAGAGAGATCCATGTGTAAAACTTTTCAATTTGAATTTAGGCCTTTGAAAAGCTGCAGTGCAACTGGCAATGCAACACTTTTCTCCGTCTCAGAGTGCCAGCATTGTCAGTAAAAAAAAATTTGTGACGCCTCTCTAGAATGTTTGCTAATGAGCCCTGATGATAGTATGGGATAAGAGAAGTTATATTCATGGTAGTCCTATAATACAGCAGTAGCAATTGCTACTGTCTTTTGCACCAATCCATGAGATGCTATTAGCATTACAATGAGAGGAATTGTTTTGGGTGATCTCTTTTGGCTTTGAACCCTATTTAGAAATCTAATAATAAAAATTTTTTTGCTGATCATCAATGTGATTCCAGGAGGTAGGGCTGGCAGCTTTAACACGGGGAATTCAGTGAGTGTTATCTGGTTTGTTTAATTATAAATTAAAATAACATTAAAAAATCCAGATAGCTTAGAAACATTATTAGAAAAAAACCCTACACTCCATAAAAAATTTTGAAGATATGTGGAGAAATCTTCTCACTCTGCAAAACACAGAAAGTTAAATTTATAAGCCAAGATTAATTGTGGTAAGGTTTTTGCCAAGAAGCACAGTGAAGGCAAGCAGAGAAATCTCATCTAAAAGCTATGCTACCAGTTTTCCACCTTGTGCTAATAAAATGTCTATGAATGAATAAAATTAATATTACTGAAGTAACAAAGAATATGAAGGAACTGTGACAAGAATAAGTAAATGATGCTGCTGAAATTGTTTCAATTACCATCATTCCTCTCTTGTATAGCATTTTCCTCAGGAAAGATCAAGACCTGTATGATGCTTAATAGCTGCATAGTTATTTAAACATAAACATATCTATTATATGATATAGAATCATGGAATCATTTAGGTTGGAAAAGACCTCCAAGTCCAACCATCAACCCAACACCACCATGCCTACTAAACCATGTGCCACGTCTACATGTTTTTTGAACACCTCCAGGGATGGTGATTCCCGCACCTCTCTGGGCAGCCTGCTCCAATGTTCGACCACTCTTTCAGTGAAGAAATTTTTCTTAACATCCAGTCCAAACCTCCGCTGGCACAACTTGAGGCCATTTCCTCTCATCCTATCACTTGTTACTTGGGAGAAGAGACCAACACCCACCACACTACAACCTCCTTTAAGGCAGTTGTAGAGAGTAATAAGCTCTCTCAGCCTCCTCTTCTCCAGGCTAAACAACCCCAGTGCCCTCAGCCACTCCTCTGAAGACTTGTGCTTCAGACCCTTCGCCAGCTTCGTTGCCCTTCTCTGGACACACTCCAGCACCTCAATGTCCTTCCTGAACTCAGGAGAGAATATGCTTAACTAAGAATTAAGAGGGCATGTCACAATGTATTGAAGAATAGAAAAAGCTGTGGAAAAGGTAGCATGGATAAAAGAAAACAACGCAGGAATATTGTTGTTACCAGTAGAGTGGTATAAGAGTACGAACTAAGAATATGAACTTCATTTAGAGGATATAGTTGCTTTTTATTTCTCTTGATTTCGACTGAAACTGCCCGACACCACCTATTTATGACAGCATTTACTGTCAGCAATTATTTCAGTAATTAAAGCAGTAAGTGGATTATGATTTCTTACCCAGTACTACATCTCAGTCAGAGAAATTGTAAGTATTGAGCTACAGGTGGTGGGTTTTCCTTCAGCATTAAATGAATATTAGCTAGCCACCAGGAATTAAGATCCAAACCAGATGATTTCATTGCCTGAGTGACCAGTGGCACTCAAAGTCCTGATTCCCTAAAGCATGAGCTATTCATTTGTGGAATCTGAGGACAGAACCTGGTGCTCCATATTTTATGATACTTAGCAGATTGTAAGAAGATAAACCTCTACTTAATTTATTCTGTAGGTTGATACTGCAAGATTAATTGCTTCCTACAAGGATGTAGATTACACAAATTTTTCAGAAAGTATTCATGACCAACTATTTATGTGTATGGAAAGCTGCTGTATTCTTCATAAACACCCTAATGATACTGAATATTTGAACATTTCTTTCTTTGAAGGGTTCACTTTTAAAAAAAACATCGAGACCCACAACCTCCAAACCACCAGTAACAAAAATGGAAAGATAAAGTCTTACAAGTACTCCCCATTAATCCCAAGATTCTATCACATTCTAACAATAACAGCTAGGCACTGATAGTTTCCCGTATCTCTGACCCCAACTTAATCCCTTTTCAAGTACAAATTTATCATGTCCTGTTGCACTGGACCATGTTAGTACAAGCATCGTGTAGTCACACTGCTCTAAAAGAGGTAGTAATTTCTAAGTCTACTATTCTTGCCTCTGTAAGGCTCCGCTGATGAGGTAGAGGGGAAGCAGGCAACAGTGCTTGGCTGAACACTGACCAGAGAGAGAGACACAGCTGGGAATGGTTTCAGAGTTTCTCTTCTTTGTGATTGCTGCCTTGGATAGTCACATTCTGGCTAGCATCCCTGTAGAGTTTATAAACCCAGCAAACATCAAGAAGCAGTTCAGCTTCTGGGTTTTTTTAAAGGAGTGAAAAGCAGTTTTTAATAATTTAATCTTTTTCTATTTCTCTCCTCTTGAAAATACTGTTGAAGAGAATGATGTAGGTGTTAGCTGAAGTGATAAGACAGGATCAAAGCATTGCACCATTTTTTTAAAACAAGTAACTTGAAAAACTTGGCATTTTACTGTGCAAACAGTTGTCTATGAGATCTTTCACATTTTGTCTCTGGAGGGCAGTACTCTTCTTATGCAAGTGATTCATTTGACAAATGTGAAAGAATTTTCAGCCAATGAATTTCATATTTTCAGAGCATAACTAAAGCTGATATATTGCACAGGCTACAGGCAAATATTGCAATTCAAATAACGTTCACTTGTAGCTCAAATATGAGCTGAACTATCCAAGTGTCAATGAAGACAGCCAAAAAATTTCTTAGTGGTTCTAGCTGGAGGACTATCAAGCCAAAATGAGCTAAGCTTAGTAAATAAAGCCATTAATATCACCAGGATATTTTCAGCAAGTATGAGATGCACAAGTAACAAATGACAATTGTGATAAATAACACTTTAAAACTTTTTTTATGTCTCAAGTTAATATCCTTCAATAGAGGCCTTTACTTTGGAGAGTTACAGATGGGAAATTAAATTGGCAATATTCACACTCACTTACCCACATTAATGAATGCTACTTTCCCCTCTATCCTTCATTTAAATAATAAGTAATCCACTGAGATGCAAAATTGCATTTTACTATTCAAACTGTTAATATTTTTGATTGACCAAAAGCAAGTAATTAAGAAACTTTTTATTGGAAATATAATTTGTTAAAATAATGTACATCTATATGATTTATTTGTTTAAAAATTGTTTCTTGAAAAAATTACTGATACCGATTCCTAACTTTCTAATTAAAAAACATATAGTTTCTGCTATGTTAGAGATTTCAACACCTTAATTAGTATCAATGCATTCTATTTTTAAACTTTGGTCTCTGTCTGACAAAGTTAAGATTAGGTATGTGTTAATGAAGCTGAAATATATTACGCAGGAGAATGCAATCTCTTTTGAATGCTGTTTCTAAGAAGGAAATAAACTCTACTACTCATTCTAACAATGGTGAATAGATCTACTGCTTTACTGAAAAATAAAATAAAATAAAATAAAAATCCAGAAACATTTTTAGGAGGCTCTGAGAGTAATTAACTGAAATCTATTGGCATGAGCCTTTTTCCATTCATTCACTGTCTTACTACCTGGTAACAGTCTGAACTGTCAACTGAAATATATTCCTGCAAAGTGACTATTTTAAAGCTTACTTTAAAAGCACTTTTACTTTTACTCTCTGTCTTGCTTGATAAAGTTGGAGAAAACTGTTAAAGCTTATGTGAGAGCTTGAAGGAATTAAGGGGATGTAGAGAGAAAAGTCGTCACTTAAAAAAGAGTTATTTCAAGGTTAGCTCTACCAAAAATATTTAGTGGAATTAGTGTAGCCTTTTTTGTCTCTTGAAGAGAACTTAAATAGCAGAAATATTTCAGACTGGAGGGGGGTTCAGTAATCCAAACCCCCATTAGAAATTATGAAACTGATTAATACATTGAGTAGCAAGCTTCAGATATGGTTTGAGCAATATAAAGGAGCCAAAGAATTATACTGCCGAGTTCTGAATAAACATCTTATCCAGCTTTATTCAAAATTTCAATCTTTACCAATTAGAATTTGAATGGTCTTGAATTTTCTGGCACCTTTTCCAAGAGATCGGTTAAAACCTGAAATCATGCAAAACTCACCTGCCTTGGAGTTTGATCAAGCACTCCAGTTCTTTTCTTTTTTTTTTTTGGAAATTTTTCCTAGTGTTTGTTAGCCCAGTATGGTTTTATCATTTTTCACTGAGAACTAAGTGAAACTAGGTTTGAATGAGGTTTTCTTTTAACTTGTAGGCTTTCTTGTTTGTCGAAGTCAGAGTAAAATTAAGAGGGTTTAACACTCTGCAAGTCTTATAGGAATGAAATGCTCCTAAACCCCTGCAAACTGATGCCATTATGTTTCATACAGATGTACCCTTAATAAAATATCTTGGATGCCACCCCCATTCCTCTGCTTGAAGTGAGCAGATCAATAATTCAACTGAAGTAGTGGAAAATAAACTGGATTATCCTTCAGACCTTGTTCAAAATGAACTAGATTCTCACTTTGTCATTTTTCCAGATCAATGGATGACGTGTAGTTGTATTATTCAGGAACTACTTTGGAAACAAAGTTTGAATCAAGGTAGCACCGTCCCTTATTGCTACAAAAGGAAGAAACTCCACAGAGCCTCTCTCAGGGCTTATGCTTCATTTAATCTGCTGCTGCAGTATGGTGGGGAAGCGGAGGTAGTGGGAAGAGCGCGAACTGTGCTAAATCCCTTCTCGCTTGCTCCTGTGCTATCCAACTGGGAAAGTAATAACTATTGCTGTTGTTTCCTTCTCCAGCTGCAAATCAAGGCAGTCAAGGGAATGTTTTTAAGATCTGCCCCCTTTTACGTTCACTAATTATATACCACTAGCAGGAATCTAGCTTGTGATTTTTAGTGTGCTTCTAAAATAGACTGAGCACTTGCTCGTTGCTCCAAGTGGGAGGTTACATGAAATTGAGATCTTAGGGGGCGCAAAATGCCTTTCATCTCAGTCAGCTCAGCTTTCCATCAGTAGAGCTCTGTATCAGCCTGGGGGGTCAGAGCCAAGCTTTAGCTGTGTCTTTCCATATACCCTCAGTATTAAACACATGGTCCTTAAGTATTTGACAGATTTTAAATTACCTGAGCAAGAGAGGAGAGGGTTGGCTTTGTGTTCACGATATTTCTCTTCTGTGTGGCTGGGCTGTGATGAATGTATTCCACAGGACTGAACTCAGTGCTTTAATATACAGAACAAGAATACAATCTGTACAGAAAGACTGTGCTCTTGCAACTGAAATTTTTGTAAGTTCAAAGAGACATCCTTCTAGCATACATACCCTCTGTAAGAAAGAGAAACTGTGTGCTCACAAGGAGCTGTTAGCTTTAGGTTTGTATTCAGATTTTGAAAGCCATGTAGTAGTCTGTATTGTAGCAAATACTTAAATGGATATTATTTCTATTTTACTTTATACTATAAATTAATTTGGCATTTATACCACAACTATTCTAAGAAAAGTAGGTATTTCAATCAATTGTGGCTGAACACAAGGAAAGTTAAGGAAAACTCAAAAATATAATCTGTACGGTAATAAATTAAGCATTTTATTTATGCTTATGTATAGAAGGCACTAGATTAGATAGCTAACAGGATTACAGTGTTGGGTTTTTTTCAAAACTGGGAAGTGTTATTCCTCACTAAAAATCTGTATCAAAAATAAGTCCCCATGGTGCTACCTGCAGGAATATCTTTCTGAAAACTGGAAAAGCAGCCCCCCTAACAGGTGATAAGCATCAAACCTGCATAATTATACAGTTCTAGATTAATCCCTCTTTTATCATGTTAATAATAAGTTTAGTAAAATTAATTATGGAGTCATGCCATCACTTACAAGACATTCAGTAAAAAAGAGTATTGATTGGTAATTTATCTCTGCAATAGGATTTCAGAATATGTATTGAAACAGATACAGTGCTCTTACCATAACTGTCCTTTTGTTTACAATGGTAAAGAAGTTCATGATTAATGTGAATACATTCTACAAGTAGATTATGTGAGACTTATATGGGTATGTTCTTGTAATAATTTCTTTTTCTATGATTTATAGTTCTACACCTAACAACATATTCTACATTTAATCAGACCTTTACTTTCTAAAGCACTCATTTTTTTCCTCTTTAATAATTCATGTTTTCAATTGATTTATATGATGATCTGGTGAATTCCTTTTCCATTGCTAGCAAAAGGGATGTGTTTCTGCTTCATGAGTCAGACATGATAAAAAAATTGATGTGAACTGCTAGTGACTGTCCACTGTATCTGAAATTCAACCATGTTGGACTTAACTCAGTGAAACTTTTATATGTAAAATACAGTACAGTTTCTTAAGTGCCATTGTGCTGAATTATAACAGGATTACTATCAGTGCTGTAGTTAGTGGTGAGTACTACTGAACAAAATTGATCATCCTCTAACGTGTGTGTTTTAGCATTGGTTCATTTCTTGTACAGACAATGCAAGTGATTTTCTTTCACTTTACAACTGTTTACAAGGTATGTAAACTATTACAGAAATATCTTCTCTGACATGAAGTGGGTGGACATCATTAGTTTCCTAATTAAATTGCTGTATATTTTCTTTTCTGATGCAGTTATACTTGTTATCTCCTTAATACATTGACCTTCAGTGTTATGTTTTTGTCTCAATTTTTAATGATTTCTACTGCACTTAGACAACATGCTTCCCTTATATTGAGGTTGAAAATAAAATACAGGACTGCATGTCATTATTAGTCCAGGACTGAAGGAGAGAGTAAGATGCTCCCAATTATTTTCTGTATGTCAGAATTACTTATCTTCACTGCAGTATCATCATAGGTATCTGTTAAGAACTGCAGTGACATTCTGAAGGCATAAGACACACAAAGTTTGCCTAGTACACTGTTAATGCTACCACCATTAGCTGAACGGGGCCTTGAAAATAATGTTGAAACCTTTGTAAACAAAGATAAAAGCAAACAAAATTGTCATTTTTTTAAACACTATTCTTTCTATTTTTCTAAGTATTTCTTGAAAGTAAGGACCTGTTTTAAAAGAGGGATGTGAAAGGTTAAGAATCTTAGCTAACTCAAAATGGCATTCTGTTATGAGGTGCAATGTTACATTTTATTTTATGGACCTCTGATCATTTTGGTGTGATTTACACAGAGAGCTCTGAGATGCTAGTACAAGGCTAATAGGTGGGTACGGCTGGAGCAGTAGTTCTCATATTCAAGCCTCAACTTGCTAGGGACATTCCAGTCTCCTGAGGGGAGACTCAGGCAAGTTCCAGGAAAATGAAAAGAAATTTATGTTTCTAAATAATTTTCAGTTACAACTCTCAAATGCAGGATGTTCCGTTGCTATTGAGTCTTCAGCAGATTTAGTACTTTTGAGGATTCTGTGATGAAATAAGCTAGGCAAGTAAGAAAAAAAAAAGTGCCTTGACTTCATACAGGAAATATTGACGAAAAGGTATCATATACTTTTTTTTTTACGATAAGTCTGCTAGGTCCTATTTGTAGCATTTTTTGCCAGGAAGTGTAAATACTCTGTGCTTTAGGAATAAAATGTTCTCGCAGTGTCTTAGCACACTGGTGTAATAAACAACTGGTCATACACATGTAGTTTCTTAAAATTTAAATATAAAGATTAGTAGGTGACTGGAATGAAAGTCAGATATTGATATCATGAACTGTAATTGAACATCTGCCTTAATACTGTGCCACATGTTTGGTTCTGTGATTCAGTTTCCACTTGTGTAAAATACAGGTAGCGACATCCCATTTGTATTTTTCAGATGAAGTGGATGAAAAGCACCATGTAAATGCAAACCCCCATTATTCTTAATAACATAACCGTTACTATTTATAGAATAGTTATACAAATGGAATACACCAATGCTATCATTAACATATAGCTATTACAATATACGTGCATTACTCTTCCTTATTATAAAGCATTTTTAAAATGAAACCTGGATAAGCCTGTGTACTGGGTTTGCATGGCAAGGTTTTGGTAGAAGGGAGGCTGCAGGGGTGGCTTCTGTGAGATACCAGAAGCTTCCCCCATGTGCAGTAGAGCCAACACCAGCTGCTCCAAGACGGATCCGCCGCTGGCCAAGGCTGAGCCCATCAGTGATGGCGGTAGCACCTCTGGATAACAAATTTAAGAAGGGGGAAAAAAACCTGCAAAACAGGTGGGAGAGAGGAGTGAGGATATGTGAGAGGAACAGCCCTGGAGACACCAGGGTCAGTGCAGCAGGAGGTGCTCCAGGAACCAGAGCAGATTCCCCTGCAGCCCCTGGTGCAGCCCCTGGTGGGGCAGGCTGTGCCCCTGCAGCCCAGGGACCCCATGGGGAGCAGATCCCCACCTGCAGCCTGGGGAAGACCCCACGCCGGAGCAGGGGGGTGCCCAAAGGAGACTGTGACCCCGTGGGAAGCCCGTGCTGGAGCAGGCTCCTGGCAGAACCTGTGGCCCCATGGAGAGAAGAGCCCAGGCTGGAGCAGGTTTGCTGGCAGGGCTGGTGACCCCATGGGGACCCACACTGGAGCCGTCTGTTCCTGAATGACTGCACCTTGTGGAAGGGACATACGGAAAGGACCCATGTTGGAGCAGTTCAGGAAGAACTGCAGCCTGTGGGAGGGATTAATGGTGGAGAAGTTCACAGAGGACTGTCTCCCATGGGAGGCACCCCATGCTGGAGCAGGGGAAGAGAGCGAGGAGGGACTGGCAGAGACGTGTGATGGACTGACCACAACCCCCATTCCCTATCCCCCTGCACCTATTGGGGGGAGGAGAGAGATAAATTGGGAGTGAAGTTGAGCCCAGATGGGAGAAAGGTGTTTTACGATTTGGTTTTATTCCTACCATTAACCTACTCTGATTTGATTGGTAGCAAGTTAAATTAATTTCCCTGAGTTGAGTCTGTTTTGCCCATGATGGTAATTGCTGAGTGATCCCTCCCTGTCTTTATCGTGACCCCCCAGCCTTTTGTTGTATTTTGTTGTATTTTCTCTCCCCCTGTGCAGCTGAGGAGGGGAGCGATAGAGTGGTTTGGTGGGCGCCTGGCATCTGGCCTGTACTGAATAAGATCGTGGTCACAGAAACTGATCTGGCTTTCTGAGATCTAAGATCACTTCCTTTCCGTTGGAGGTTCCCATCTCTATGGTCTGTTGCATTCTTGGCTTAACTGGTATCTAACTTGGTGTGAAGTTTTGTAGGGTGTATTATTTCACCAAACTGAGTGAGGCAGTGGTCAGCAGAACCATCTAAACAGCAGAACCAAGGAAGAGATGATTTGCAGTTTGTGAGGAGAGAAAGATGGTCTGGGCCAGTTAATGTGGATGTACTGCATCCAGAATAATTAATCTGATTACTCTGTATGAAACCTATTTTTGTAGGTGGAGGGTCAGAGAAATTTCTGAAACTTCCAAGCAGTGAAGCAGATAACACTTCTAATGAGAGAAAATCATTCCTCCAGAGGTTCTGAGCTAAGCTTAACTAGGCACATTTTAAGCAGATCTAACCTTCTTTCTCCATACTGTGCTACTTTCAGCCTCTGAGAGCAAACATGAATCTCCCAAATGCAGTTATGCAGAAACTGGGTTCTTTAACAACTGACTAGAAAGCAAAAGATTTGGTTGTAAGCATCTTTTTAGTATAGGCTTTTATTTGAGAGGTTTTGCAAAAGGACACCCTATCTCTCTGTAACTGGGAAAATTTCAATTTTATACTCATCTTCAAAGATTGAAATGTTAGCAAGAGAGGATAAACATATTCTTTTTTTTTAAAAAAAAAATTTACTTGTATTAATGCTTGCTGTATGGCAGCTTTAAAAAAAATCACAACTCTAAAGATTTTGCTCTAAAGAGCTAACAATGCAGGGAAAAAATACTCATATATTGTTAGTTTCATTCTTGAACCCTGAGATTCCAGTAAAATTTTAAAAAACAGTTTGGCTCATGTACTCCAGGGGAAGCAGCTGTCAAACTGTGAGTTAATTTTCAGCATAGGGCTCAGGCTCCAAAAGCAGACATACACCTGTCTGTGTTTTATCTTAAATCTGCTAGACATTATTCTTCATCTTCCAAAAGCCACTGCAGTAGTCAATACTCCTTGCTCAAAATATTTTTTTTTAACTTTCAAAGAATGGAAAAAAACCCTGTAACCTCGTTGCCTTCTATATGGAATCATGAGTCGCCTCACTCCAACACAAATTTAAAATAACTTCTGTTTATATCCTAGGTTTTGGTGGGATTGTTAAGAGTTCATGTAAAAGAAAGGGTTTGGATGATGCATGTATGCAGTTTTATTCTTGTTTGTATGGTGCCATAAATTCAAAGATCTGGTATGTCAGTCAATAAAAATTCCCATCCTAAAGAGGATACAAACAAAATATAGCTTAAAAAAATCAAGCCTTCCATCATAGCTTGTTGGGATGCTGAAAAGTGGGAGCTGTTGGCTTGTTCATGTCTGGACAGTTTTGAAAGTCATAGAAATCCTAGGTTAATCAAATTCTACAAAATTAGTAGAAGTTAATAATCCTGTAAAAGTTAAGATGGTCTGCTTTTACACCTCTGTTACTTTGCATGAGTATTGATGAACTAGTGCATTTATTTCACTTCCAGAAACTTGGTGATTATTTTCTGTATTGGCAATTATAATGACTACAAAGAAGTATTAATTTAGTCAGCAACTGAAGCTGATCACAAATGCTAGATGACAACGTAAAACTAAGGCTTTAGTCTGTGACACTTATTTTAGTGTTCAAGAAAAGCTTTCTGGATGTTCGAACACCATCATGCCATGCTGGCCTGTAAACCAGATCACTGACTTGAGCTAGATCAGTTCAGCAACCTGTGAAATGACCCAGTTAGTGACCTGGTCTACAGCAAGCTTCTGCATGCTGTTGTTCTGCCACACCTGAGGAGGTAAGGAATTGCTGCATGGTAAGAATTACAGGCAGCAGAGGAATGATCTCAGACTGTCTGGGCCACTGGTGCCCGTCATCTCTCTCCAGCAACCTTGCCTTTCTGTGTTATCTTTATTTCAAGTATATGAAAATTGTCATTATTTCACTCAGATGTCTTTCTGTAGCATTACTACAGAAAAAAATGTAAAATATGTTTCAAAGTACACAAAAAGCTTATTAATTCTTAAAACAATCCACTAAATTAGCCACTGTCGTCATAAGATTTGACAGAGCTGGACTTTCTAATACTCTGTTGATTTTAAATTGCTGGTGTATTAAGCCTAGTTGTAAGTACAGTTTGAATTGCATTTTACAAATATTATCTGTGGTTATGGATTAAGGTTACAGTTTGAAACAGTGATATTGTTATGACATTGCAAAATTATTTTCTTTTTCATATCAAAATATCCTTTAAGATTGACAGCATACCTTTTTCTTAAACTGAGGGCAGGTGAAAAGGTGAAAGAAATATGGGGCAGATTGAAATGAAAAAAGTCAGGGAACCGATTATGAACTAGAAAGTTACTGGTATGGCAAGAGTTAATCAGCCTTCGTTCATAATGACTGAAAGGTGCATGGCCCTTGTGAAGGACTGGAAAGCTACATTAATTCTGAATTAAAAGGTGCCCATTTATAATGTGCCATCACTATCCATGTGTCTTATTGGTTCCCTTCTTCACAATCTCAGGAGAAAAGCCAAAGAACCAGCAGGGATGGACTCTTACCAAAAAAGCTGGCTGTCAGCAAAGCTATCTTAGCTTGCATCAGAATATACAGTAATGCAGTTTACACTACTGACCTGAATTCAAACAAGGTAGTCTGGGGAAAGTTTAGTTATTTTTATGCAAGTGTCATTAGCATGAGGCTACAGTAAGATTTCTGTACAGGAAAAAAGAAGGAAAAAAAAGAAATACCCCCTCCTCCCCAATTAGTTCTGATGCAGTATGTTTCATTCTACTTGCAAAAGTATTGCCAGTGTAATATAGATAAGCTTGTACTTGCTGCCTTTTCTGTGTTTCTTGGAGCTAATATTTTTTTATTTTAAATGCTAATGATGCTTTGATTATCTGTCAAATTGTACTCAGTCTCTAAAACATTATGTGTACTCCGAAAATACTGGATTGAATGCAGAATATCAGAAGTGCCCTTATAAATTCAAATACATAAGATCAGATCAGACTCATCCAAAGGGCAATGCCAGTGAGGCTACTCTTTCTCATTTGTGGCAAGTCATGATGGTTAAGGGAAGTCCCTATCACCTGGGAAGAGGTTAATGTTATACACATCCAAGTTCTTGAAGGGTAGTTGCAAAAGACAACAAATGTAAGCTCTGCAGGGTGGGGGTGGGGGTGGGGGTGCGGGTGGGAGGGGGAGCATGCTGTTTAAGGAGGGGCAAGGGCCCTTGATAGGGAGGTTCAGATTGAACATCAGGAAAATCTTCATTAGGAATGTGGTGCAGGACCAGAGCAGGTTATCGAGGGAGGCTGGGGGCTTTCTGTTGTCGGAGGTTTCTTGAGATTCACACAAAGCCGTGGCTGATGTGATCTAGCATTGACAATACTCCCATTCTGAGCATGAGATTGGATTGGACAACCTCACGAGGGCCCTTCCAAACAGCAGCCCTATGATTCTGTGAAATTGTAGTGAGATTGGTCACAGGAGCTTTGTCTAATTTTATGAGAGTAGAGGGAACTAGCAATTGTGAAATACAGTCCCATTGCAATATGGGAATGGAGGTAAAGAGAAGTGAAAAAGTTATTTCTCATCCCTGGGTTTTTCATGGATTTGCGTCCTATATGGCTATATCCCACATTGCAATTATCCCTATTGTTTATTTCATTTTGGATATCATTCCCTTTTCGTCTCAGTTCAGTCTTTCTCCTTCCATGTTCTTCCAATTTCTGTGTCCCATACGTGCTGTGAAAATCGTCACAGCCTGCTACAGCTGGGCAAGTGGTGGCATCTAAGATGTCTGGTTTGGAAATAGCCTTGTATGTCTGAATAAATAGGAGGAGAATCAGAAGTTGATAAATATATGAGTTCAAGCTCAAGTTTCCTTCAATGGAAGTACTACTTTGGCTTTTTCCCACTATTTACATTTATCACAACTCATCTTGTCTGAAATTGGTTGGTGAAACCAAAAGTTGTTAGGGCAGGAAAGAAGAAATCAAAGGGATGGCAGATGATTATCAGGATTACCTAGGAAAGTACTGTTGGCTTGGAAAAACACGGACTGGGAGTTTTGCTCAACAGAAGCTTGGGTGTACATGCTTAGAGAGTGAATCTTGATTTTAGGAGCACTGTGTGTCTGGGACAGAAGGCTGACTTTTCAGATGCAGAATGGAAAAAATGCGTCAACATGCTAAAGAGTTGACATAGGTGTACACTTTCATTAATAAGACATTAAGAAGTTTAGAAAGAAATTTATGAGGTTTAAAATGATTGCAGATCTGTGATGGAAAGGGAAGAAGGATGGCAAGAGCAATTTTGTGATTGAGGAAGTAGAAGTTGTACATGAAGCTAATCAGAACAGTCTAATGAGTAGATGAACACTGATTGGAAGAAAGTGTGTGGTTTTGTAAAGATACTGTAGAAGAGATTTTTGCAATGCATTCTTGCTTAGTACTGATATTCTGGCAAACAGAATAGAAGGACCAGACAAATACATATTAATAGTTTTCAAATGAACACCTGCATGTGTATTTTTCATATTTTGTCAGGAGTGTAGTGAGTGTAATTTTGTCATGAATAAGAAGAAGTGTTAGATTTTATAATATTACCATACAGGACAAATACGAATTCTACTTAAAAAAAAAATAAATGCAAGGGGAAAAAAAAAAAGTAACTTAAAAAAATGCAACTTCCTTCAGTTCTGGATTACTGCATTATTGATTGTACCTGAGCACAAAAGAATTTGAAATGTCGAACTAATTTTAAAAAGCTTTTTAGGATGAAGTTCCCATTCTGTAAATTTTAACTTTAAATGATTTTTCTTTCTGCGGCAGTTACAAACTCCTGAAACTAGTGGTTTATAATATGAAAGCTTCTCTGTAGCAGTAGGCTCAGCATCGCTATAATTAAACCTTCCTCACATTGATTTACAGCCAGTCTTACTCGCAGAGGGGAAGAGAGCTTACTCATCGGCGAAGATGGCAGACCAGGGGAAGGTTTCCCGTTGGGGAACAGACGGTTTCCGAACCTGATGTGGCAGAGATTGAACCTGTGCTACAGGGAATAAGGGGTGGCGGGGGGAGGAGTTTAGGGAGTAAGAACCCATTTTTAACCCACGGCCAAGTTCTCGGTGAACCGGAGCGTGAGCAACTTTGCCACCTGCCGTCGCTCCGCGGCCCCATCCCCCTGGGAGGGAGTCGCGTCGGTGCGGTGCCGCCGGCTCCCTCGGCCTCGGGACGGGAGCCCGGGAGGGCGGCGGGCGGGGGCAGCGGCG
>NW_009260066.1:692064-727592 GCF_000687185.1 Egretta garzetta
TGCCCGGGCTGCCCGGGCACCGGCAGCGCTGGTGCCGAGGGGGAAGGGCGGAATTCGCGTGCCGTTCGCAGAAAGTTAAAATAATGAGAGCTCTGGGAGGCGGGAGGCAGTCTGGCAGCGCCAGGGTTAGGGTCCTTCCTGCTAGTTTGAACGCGCTTAGATGAGAAAATAGGCTAATGGTTTCTTAGCCAGAGGGAGGAGTCCGTCATCTACTAGTCTATTGTTCCCTGTTAAATGAGCTGTAGATTTATTTTGCAGTGTGTAGCTCACCAGTGCCTATTTTGCCCGTGACGGCTAGCGCAAGCATCTGTTTTTAAAATCAAATTCGCTGTCAAAATCCCTACGATGTTGCATTTGAGCGATCAATGTATTATTCAGTCTTCATTTTTAGTAGCTGGAACCACTTCCTTTTAGTGGAAAGCCGCACGCTTTTATTTGAATATTAAGCGGACATTGTGAATAAAGGATTTACGGAGAGAACAGTGGGCAAATTGGCAATACTCAATGCTCAGTTGCTCTGTAGATTTTTGGTTTCCTGGATGGTCGGATTTTTATAGCATGATATGCTCAGTGAATAAATGATAGAATCCTTTCTGAACGAAGATTGCTTTGTGTGTTTCTGTGGTACACGCTCTATTCTTTATTATGGAGCCTTGGCCATAAATCCGAGCAAGGAGTAACTTGAATATTCTCTGGCAGCGTTTGCTCTATTTCTGCCTAACATTGGCTTCATTTCCACTTCATATATAATTGAGAGGTTCAGTAATTCTAAATTAGAACTACACATCAGTAATCATTCACATCTCTCTTTTAGTATTTTGGTTTTTACACAGCCATTCTGTTGCTACACCTTTGTATCACTTGTGTGAACTCATGCTTGTCCAAAGTTAATGATGTTAAATTTTTCACTATGTAAGATTTGAAAGAACAAATCGTATGCCTCAAAAATGAACAAATGTTCAATTTAATGCTCTTTTCAATACATTCCTATTTCTTTTATAGCAAAACCACTAGGCGTCTAGCATTTTTGATCTTTAAGACTGAATGCATTTCTGTTTTCTGAATGCTAAGGACTTTAATTTTCGTAAATCGTAATGGTTGGTTTGAGTATATTCAGCATTTTTCCATAAGTGGTTAGTTATTGAAGGGATGGCAAGTCGAGGTGGGAAGGGAAAGTACACATATTATTTTTTTGTTAGGGTTTTGGAGCCATTTAAAAATTTTAAATTACAGTTCTTATTATGCCTATTTAAATAGGAATTTAACATTCTCTGTGAACAGTATTCAGTATTTTTGGTTTTTGAAATTCCTTTCTTTTTATAAGTGCAACAATCTTGTTTTGACAAGACGTGCTGCTTTAAAATTGAGTGAGGGCTCAGTGGCTTTTATTTTCATTTTACGGGATTGGTAAAAATGCTTCAGACGTGCCTCATTTTTAGAAGTACTAAAGTAAAGCGGAGTAGAGCAGCTCAATAAAACTGACCATTCCATGACTTCCTTAGCAAAAATAAATTCTCACAGTTAAATATTTTGAATTGAGGAAACAGCTATAATATGGTAACACAAAGTGAACTGTAAAAAAATTGCTTTACAAATATGTTGAAGAAATATCAGAAAAGGCTGGTCTTCCCAGGACTTTCATTTCCAGTTCTGGGTCAACTGTTTTTTTTTCATGGAAAGCAGAGCAAAATGTCTTCCTCGTATTCTTGTAAGATCAGGAACTTGCAAAAAACACCTATATTTTTGAAAGAGACACCAGGCCTTTTTGAAGTGTTTCCGTTCCCTTTGCATTTTAAGACTTTTTGATATTTGTCCCTTATTTAACCAGTTTGCCAGAAGAACATTTCTTAATGGATTCCTATGGATTTATTATGGTCTAGGGTGATAAGCTTGTCTTTCAGAAAATCCCAAATTACTCTGAATATGAGACGGTGGGGAAAATTGTGTATAGAACTGTACAGAAAACACATCATGTATTAGGGATAGTATTAAACATTAATGGCTCAAATGTGCAAAAATTGTATTTATAGAATTGTGTTTCCAGAATTTGTTTTGTTTTGCTCTGAAGATATCCTAATTCTTAAGACCTCAATGAACACCACAAAGGAACAGTGAAGAAGCCAAATACACAGCTTTGAAGTTTCTTCTATTTGAAGTTTTGTAGAAAACTTAGAAATATTTTACAGTGATGTTTTTCAAAAGAAATGAGGAGAAGGAATTACATGTGTTAAAATCAGAGTTAGAACAGACATCTTTATTATCCAGACCGAAGAGAGTTAGCATTTAAAAGGCAAAATCAAAGAGGAAAAATTCTAAGCTGAATTAGTTGAAAAACACAGTGTGCTTGTAGTTTGGGAAATGAAATGTTTTTTATAACCATTTCAGTGCTTACTCTGGCTCCATATAATCATCAGTAACTTTGTACACAACTTAGTACAGCGCTATACTTCCTTCAAGGAATAGCATTTAATTGCACAGAACAATGTATCAGAATCATTGACTGATGTCTTTTTCTTAAAAGTCAAGATTATTCCTGTATTTTCCAACGAGAAGGTAAGTGCTTTGAATTCATATACACAAGAGCTATACAAAAGCCAGAAGAGTCAGGCAGACAGCTGGGTGTATCTGTGATCTTTTTTTTTTTTTTTTTTTGCTATTTGTTTACTGTGTGGTCTCGGGCAAGTCAATTAATCTCTCTCTGGCACTATTTTCTCATGTGTAAAATAAAAACTGAAAGAGTCATTACAGGTTTATGTTGAAGTGATTTTTTAGATCATAGAATAAAAGGTACTATGTAATAATAAATAGTGCTAGTGGAATTGGGAAATAAATACTTCAACTCAAATAATTTTCCAGTCAATAGTGGAAAAACATTCAGTGTAATAAATGGAACTGATGTTCTGGTTATCTTCAAAAATTTCAGGTACCTCTATTTGCTTCTCATGTAACTATTACTATTGCATAGTCTATATTCAGAGTTTAGTTGTTTTTAAAAAAACTTAGCATTTTTAAAGGCCATTAGTCATATGTCAATTAAATCATCGCGCCATATCATCTTTCTGTGTTCTATTTTTCACTATGAAATTTCAGACTGAAGAAAATGGAGAAGAAATACCATCGTTCTTAATTCCACTAGTCATGCAATTTCTGAAGATGTTGTATTCTTAAGATACATCCCAATCTCTTAGACCTTAGACTTTCCCAGACCATCCTTTTTTATGATAGGTCTCCTCTAAATTTTATCTCAAGTGATTTACAAGTCCAGGCTTCTTCATGAAACCAGCTTTTCATCTGTATTTATACATAAGCAAATGCACAAAGGTGAGGAAACATTAGCATTTTGCAATCCAGTAGTCCTGGTGCTTGTTCCCTAATGCTGTCTATTTTAAAACTGTACTTTGATAAGTGGCCATTAAAATTTGTTGCTGTCAAAAAAAGTCTACTTCTTCTCCCTTTCCATTCCTTGTATGTGACTAGGTCTAACCAGGTAGCATCCACCAGTGCATTGCTTACATGTGAAGATTGCTCAAAAATATCAATTTTTTCTTGAAGTGTCAATCTTGTCCTTATACCACTCAGTAAAGGGTTAAGCAACCAAAATAACATCCAGGTTGAATGCAGTGTGATAGTTCAGCAGCCCAGAGGCTTTATTCTCCATCTGGAGAGAAAAGAGTTTTAGGTGTTAGTTTCTCAACTTTCTGAAGTCTGTGATACTGTATGACACCATAATAATTTAGCTAGAAAAGCCCTCGGTTTCTGTAGCTACAAATACAGCACCTGAAAAAATAACAGTGGCTTTGCAAATCTTGGCAAAAGTCTGTTGTATGCTCCAATAAAATGCACCCTTCTTTCCATCCTAAACCCCATTCTGTTCTCCTGCTTGGTTTGATAAGCTGCTCTTGACCTATTGTGACCTGACTACTTCCACACAAACTAAGGAAAAGGAAGATGAGTGTTTTCCAACTTACAGGCCAATAGAAAATGCTTTCGGAATTTAGTAGCAGTCTCTAATTAAGAATGTTGTTGTTTACTTGTCTGGCAGTGTTTTATTGCTTTGTTTACTGCTAAGTGGTACTGGCACCCAAGATGTTACAATAACTGGCATATGTTAGCCCTCCCTCAAAGACACAAATAATTTTTACAACTCAGTAAACATTGTTGGATTAACGTTCTCTGTGAATTGTCCATAAATTAAATAAGAAACTCATAATATGTCAAATGTTTTAAATAAGTGACTGTAAGGGCTTATTTTCATGTTTGTTTCAAAAGGCTTATGTCTTTAGATTGTTAGAGTTGTGTGACCCAAACAATACAAATAACATTAATTTTCATGCTGTTGGAATTTGTAAAAAATACTAGCTTTTAAAATTCACATATTCAGATGTGGTTTTTTTTAATATGAATATTGCTGCAAATGAATGGTGCCAATTTCCTGATTTAGTAGTATAGAAACCTGGTAGTTTAGCAGGACAAGCCCTTCATAATCAAACAGAGATTAATCAGGACTTAAACACTTACCATTAATGACATAGCCGTGTAAAGTTCTGCCTTAAAATTGTTAACATAACAGTTTATTGTATTTCTCAATGGGAACTATATAATGCAGTGTTCCTTTTAGTAATTTTAAAATGAGTTTTAGTATAGCATTAATGTAAGCATTAGTAGGGATGTCTGTCCAATAAATGTTTATGTAAAGGAACACATAGAGCCATGGTATCAGCTCTGTGGGACTCAGCTGATGTTCTAAATGTCTCTCCTCGGGACACCAGGTGCACAGCTGAGGGGTGGTTTAGATAGGAATTTGGCATAAAACACTGAACAACTCGGTGAATTTCTTACAAAAGTTACGTTATCTTAAATTGAATTTAGTAGTTTTAACTACATGGTGCTCCTCCGTTGGAGAAGACTTTGGAGCTGATTGGAAAACCTGTGAGATTATCTTGACATGTTAAAACTGTAAATCTGAGAGGAAGCTGGGAATGTATAGGTTCAAAAGCAAGGCAGAACCATTTGACTGCTAAATAGATGGTCTTGATGGACAAGTTCCAAGACTGAATCTTTTTCATTGAAAGGCAAGAGTTTCTTAAAGAAAGGGTGTTAGACAAACTCCACTCCATGTCCCTTGATAGAATGATTTGGGAGGAGGTTGGTACATGCCAACATGAGGAATGCCAACTTTGCCAGTTTAACCAGTATGAGGTATATTGCAGCTCTACAAAAGAAGAGCATTGCTAGAGGAGTATATTCTTGTAAACAAGAATGTAGCTTATTTCTGAGAACAAGGGTTCTTTTTGGTAATATAGTGGATCACCACCATACCTGGATCAAATCCAAAGCTCTTATGGTAATCTAGAGAAACTACATTTAGTCATGCTTGTTTATACTTTATATTTAAAGGTGATAATTGCTAATAGGAATGAAAATGTATAGGTAAGATATTAAATTCTGTTGATGTTTATTTTGAATGCAACAGTCCTGTTATCTACATCTCTTGATGTATTAGGGCCTTGAGTTATGTATAGCAAGGGTTACAGGAAGGGAGCAGTATCTGTCAGTTATTAATAGCTAGGACATACCCTGCTATTGTTCATTCCCCAAATCCTTTTCAGTTGTGTCTGTCCCCTCTTCCCAATGACTTAGCGTGTCCTGCTGTGAAGATTTTAAACTAACCATTTAGCTTAATAATGTGGCTGCTATTACACATAAGTGCCTGCCTCATTCCAGTTATTTTAAATGTCTGTATTACAGTATTACGCTACAGTATTTGCACCATAGTTTCTGAGTATCTTCTAGTACATTAGAGAAAAGTAGCTACAGACTGATGATAAATAGGACAAGTTCACATGCTCAGTTAACTTAGTATCTGTATATAAATATGGAAGGGCCAAAGACAAAATAAAGACAAATAGCATTATAGAATTGTGGAATCATAGACTGATTTAGGTTCTAAGGGGCCTCTGGAGGTCACCTGGTCCAACAACTGCTCAGATCAGATCTGTTTAGAACAGGTTGCTCAGGGCTGTGTCCGGTTCAGTCTTGAATGCTCCCAAGGATGGAAGTTCCACAGTCTCTCTCAACAAACTGTTCCAGAATTTGGCCACTTCATGGTAAAATATTTTTCCAGTATTTAATCCTTTGTTTGACATTGCATCACTGTGCACTTCCAAGAGTCTGGCTCCGTATTCTTGTATCCTATCTCTGATCAGGGAGGTAGCACAGAATGTAGTTCTTTGGGTGCGGTCTCACAAGAGCTGAACAGCAATTCCACAGGTCCAGTGGAAAGTCTAGTGCTGGAAGAGTTGTTTTTCACTGCTATTTATTATTCCCATGATTCTAGAAATGACTGGATGTTTAGGCAGATTCGTTTGCCTAGACTATCCCTTCACTCTCTTTCTCCTTGTGAGGGACCCGTAGCCTCTTTTCTCTCACATTTCAGGGAGAGAGTTCAGCTGCAAGAATAGTCGAGAAAAAAAGAGGGAAAAAATAACTGTGCATTCCTATCAAATCGTTTATTGGGGAATTTAGTATCTTAGAGATGTGAACATTCCCACTCTTGCCTCTCCTACCTTGGCCCAAGCTGATCTAAGGCCATCCAGCTCCAGACAGGAAAAATAGACACGATGGGAATTGTTTTCTCCAGGGACAGCCATCCCTACCACCAATTCCAGAAATTAAAACACTTCAGAACAAAACTCATATGTAAGTCCCTAGGTCCAATACTTGAACCTATGCTTCTGACAGCTGAGCTTAACTTTCTGTTACTTCTGCTGTTTTAAGGTTTCACAAGGAGAGCATTACATGTTGCGATGCCATGAAGATTGGGGACTGGAAAATGAGCCTTGAAACCCAATTCTTTTCTTTTCTTTCCTTTTGCTGCTGTCATTATAACCTCTTCCAAAAGATGTTCCCAAATTTGGCCTCCCTGGAAAATTTCTTCTGGACCATACAGTGTAGAAAAACTTCTGGGGAGCTCCTCTTGGGCTACAGCAGAATGCTATAGAGGAAAGAAAAGCAAAAATCAACCATCTTTGAGGTCTTAAAAATCACTGGAAACTTCAATATATTTGGAATAGTAGCTTAGCTTAGTTTTGTTATTCCTCCTGAACCAAAGACCTAGAGCTTCATTCCCACGGGGAAGTGAATGTGTAAAATAAGCACTTGGTCATACATGGGGCGGGGTAATCAAAACCACCACATTAAAAAACTATGTGTAAGCGAGTATTTGGATGTCTATGTAAACACTCACATGCAAAGACAACCAAAACACATTCAGTCATAGGGAAGTAAGTCCAGCTGTTGAATTTAGAGTTAGGGGAGTCAATTAATAATCCAAGTTTATATTAAATATAGAGAGCAGAGTTTCAGGAGAATATAAAGTGCTGCAAGATGTGCTCAAGGGGTCTGCAATTTCATGAGGCAAAGTGCATTTTCCACCCCCCTAGGACATGCTATAATAGAGGGATAAAAATTTCCTGTCAAGTTTTGAAACTGAGAAATCACTGGATGGCCATCACTCAGTTATCACCACAGGTTATCACAGCTATGTTTTGGGATGTGGTCATGTTCACTTGTTCACAGCGCCTTACCATAAAAAGTGATGAGAGTGAGAGCAGCTGCTATTAAAATTACCTTTCAAGTTTTGGACATGCTCATCGTTGTTTTCAATTATTAGCTCTAAATGCATGATTTTAGGTGAAACTCATAAATCTATTTTATTTATTTTTCTCTGCTTTGAAACTGAAATAGCACCAAGCATTTCAAGGCAACACTTGGGTTCCCAAGAAACAGTGAAGGGACTTTTTATAGAAGTGACTAGAGGTGTTATTAGTAAGAAAGTGTGGTAGTGGAGGAGGATAAATATTCTGCTGAACTGTTCTACTCGTTTTTATAATATCAAATAAAAAATATCACAGACTTAAGACTGAGATGCCTTTTTGCAGATGTACTTATGTGTGCTTGCTTTCTCTCTCACACACTTGAGATATCATTAAATAAAACAGTGGTAACATCCCATCTAATGACAGGATAATGATATGGACTGCTACAAGTATACTTGTGCTTCAGAAACTGATGCTCATTTAATTTCTCTCTGTCCACTTATAAACCTTAGATTTTCAGCAACTCACATTTCTCTATGCACCAATGTTCTAGGAATTTTTAGGCACAGTCTGTGCTTGGCTGTGAGAATAAAAACAGTTTCCACTTCAGATGGGTGGTTTGATATATCTACATTGTTTACAGATTTTCCCATACATGAGGGAAAAAATGCCTCTGTGTTATTTAACCTTACAGAAATTTCACTAAAGATCCATCTTATTTTAATCAGTTATCAAGGAGTAAATACTGACTACCACAAAAAAACCCCAACCTACTGAGGCGGTCACCTGGATTTCTGTTTTCCACTAGTGTGACTTAAAAAAATACAAAAGAAACTGGTAATTTTAACCAATAATAACACCCTGAGGACACTAAGAAACAAAGATGTTGGATGAGAGAGAGAGAAATTGGTTTGAGCAAACAAAGCCCACCACTAAAACTTCATTAAAATTGTCTGGCGAGTATCACCATCTTTTAACCACTTTTCTGACTAGCTTCCATCAGTCTATCTCTACAGTGATTCGTTGACTTTCCTTAGGTACTACAAAAATTTACGCTCGTGCTTACTGACTATAAACCAATAACAAGAAAGGTGGTCACCTGGGGAATGTAGATTTTAATAAGGCTGGGAACAGAGCAGTATAGGTGTATGGCAGGATATTGTTCTGAGCAGTTTTCCTCCTACCTCGTACAGCCAGAAACTCTACGTGTCATTGTGAAAACACAAATAAGCTAGTTCCCCATATAGATCTTTTGATGACTAGCAGAGTTCCTTGGATTAAGGAGGATTTCACATTTACAGTGTTTTTCCTCTGGAAAAGTTCTGCAATATTAAAAAACCTACAAATTACTTTCTGTGAAAGCCATATTTTACATATCCATTTTAATACTGTATAGCAAAAATATCTTGTTTTCTATTTATTGTCATAGAATCATAAAGCTGGAAGACGTCTTACAGCAGAATAAGCTACACCTGCGTCAGATCTTTTCTTCTTTTCCTTCATTTTTTCTTTTTATTCCATATTCCATATTTTTGGATTTCTAATTTAGTTGCTGCTTTCTTCTAATCTCTTTCCAGTTTTGATCCCTACCTTTCATTATGTAACATGTCCAAAGCTGATCAAAGCCTTCAGCTAAAAAAATGCTAAGAGTGGATAATGCAGAAGCATAACTTAAGTATTCTGCAAATTATGCTGCTGTGTATTTTTCCTAGTTTGATGCTTGACTTTTTTCCAACAGCGTGGCAATGTTGTATCATAATCAGCATCTAAGGCACAGTAACCCGAAATACTTTTCAACAGAACTGCTATCTAATTGTTATCTTGCAGTTATGCAGTTTCCCCCGGTTGTATGTTCCTGCTAATCCTATAATAATAAATAGAGATCAAATAATTCCTTGAGCTCATGAACCATAAAAAATTACTATAATCAAAACATCTTTCTTTTTATAAATATGTAACTTGTATTTTAGGGTCAATAGGAAGCCTTATTAGATTGCTAAAACTTTTGATGCAACATTTAGTGTTCTATAAACAGCTAGAAGAAAAGCTGGTAACTTGATAATCCCATTGAAATAACAAGCAAACATTGATGCTTTAGTAATAGAAATATTAGTGTAATACAAAGTGTAGTGTAGTATAAAAATAAAATATAAGGTGGTTTTTTTTTTTTTTGTGACAGATGCATACTCAAAGAAAACAAGGTAAGGAAGTGCTTCTTTCCTTGGGGTGAAGCATGCACCAAATAATTAAATTATTCATTGTGAAATTCTTATGTCTGTTAAATAATGCAGCAGTATAGCATAATCCACATGAATGGAAACAACTGACTAATCGTTACCTGAATCACACCCAGAAGCAAAATTATATCAGCAAAGTTTCTATTGTAAATTTTTCTATATGTTTGTCCAGAATGTACATTAAATCTTCTCTGACCTATTTAATTTCCAATGACTATAGATGTGGCTGAAAAATTAACAACTGGATCCAGGTAGAATAGAGGAAGAAAAGTATTGGATCTCACAAATAGTTTTTCTATTGTTTTATAAAACATTGATACCCCAAATGTGAATTCTAATACTTGATTCTACCTCTGTTGAAAGGACCGCTTTTTTATCAAAGATTATCTGCACTTAGTAAGGGTAAGGAATCTTAAAGTGTCATTTGAAGCACACATCAGAGAAAAAAAAATATTTGTTCGAGATGGCAGTAACGAAACTGAAAGAACAAAGTAATTAAACCGGTATAGATACCTACAGAAATGAGCAAACTGAAACCCACATGTGCATTTTCTGCCTTGCCAGCCATATAATATTTTCTACTGGAGCATAAGTAGAAAATTAGCTGAGAACTTACACATAAGTAAATGTCAATTTCATTTCACCGAACTTAATCACTTTGATTTCTTGCCTTAGATACGTCACCTTTAGTTTAAGATGGTGCATTATTACAATGCACCAAATAGTGAAAGAGAAACACTTCTGCTTCCTCTGCCTCCCCTTTGAGCTATGTGTAATAACCTAATTGAAGTCTGAATTTCATTGAATTTTGCCTTCTTAGACTTTGCAACAGGAAGGTGATTAGACCAAGAGATCCCAGAGCATTGCTGTCTTTGCAAGCTTGTTTATTAGGAGAAAAACTATTCGGTTAGTACTAAAAAGATTTTTGGCTTAATACGAGCCTTAACATAGCTCAAATTCAACTTCATGACTTGTATGCCCTTGTCACCAAAGGTAAGAGAAGTATGAAAGAGGTATGCAATATACAATTCAAACAGTCCTAACATTTTTCAACTGTATAGTAGTATTCAGATAAGCTGAGTCCTTTTTCCAGACGCTGCTTTGTGATGGCAGTGATTACAGTCATTAGCAATGTGATATGATGGACTGAACACACGTTTGGTATGTAGGATGATAAATTCTAGTAACAATTTACCCCCCATGCTTGCTATATCTCAAATCTAACTGAAGTCTGAATTTTTATTTAAGTCTTCCAGAGTTTTGATGCTCCAGTTTTATCCTAATGAGCAGTTTTAAAAAAAATAGAGATTATTATTATTATTTTAGATGGAAAAAACACCCACAACTTCAAATTAAAATAACTAGTAAAAATGCATAATGAATAGCTCAAGATGAACTTCCTCATGTTCCCGAAAGTTGGAAGTATTCTGAACTTAGCAACTACTTTTTTAAAAGCCCTGGATCAAACTCTCTCATTTGCCAAAATAAGGTGCACAGCATCGTCAAGGGTAGACCACCCTTCTGCATTCCCATTTTCGCAGAAAAAAAATAAAGATGCCAAGGCATCCTGTGCCTTGTGTTGATTTCCTACATACAAAGGGTTCAGTAGAATGGAGCTAAGTTCCTCGGTGACTGACCGCTACTTTTATAGTCTCTTGGCTATAGGGGAGGGTATGTCTACTTGTGTCAACTCTCAATCCATATGTGAAAACCCAGTAAGGATATAAAATATGTAGGTGAATATGTATTCCTCAGCATGAAAAAAGATGTTTAAAGATAGACC
The DNA here is from genome assembly GCF_000687185.1 of Egretta garzetta. NCBI lineage: Eukaryota > Metazoa > Chordata > Aves > Pelecaniformes > Ardeidae > Egretta > Egretta garzetta. Next base: position 703,683 of record NW_009260066.1, read on the forward strand.
AAGGTATTGTTGCTGTTCTGTGTTCCAAGGTTCTTACCATGATATCCGTGTAAAAATACACCATTTGAGCAGACTTTGTGCAACAAACAGAACACAGCTGATGGATCTTGAATAGTTTGGAAGTGTTCAGTTCTGCTTTCCTGTCTATTATTCTAGGTAATAAAGGTCATTAACTGATTGTGTATTAAATGTACACCAGTTTCCTTGTTTCTAAGAAATGATTTTTTTCTGGGATTTACATAGCTATTTTAGCTTATGGTATGGATCATACTAACATTAAGGATGTTAGCAGAGAGAAAAGAATACGTTGCTTTCACAATACATAATTTCCCAGCTGGATCTTTGAGCTTTAATTTCACTTGTGATTATATCATCCTTAACATACTTAGTTTCTCTTTTTGTCATTTATATATTATTAAATTTGATTATTCAACATTAAGCTTCCTAAGTTTTATGTTATTTATTTTGAAGAAGTTAATTCCATATTTATAATGCTATTCTAACTTAAAAAAAAAATTCTGAAAACTGTAGGTAAAATAACTGCTTTCTAAGAGATTGCTGAAATCCACATTAATAAAATCTAATGCAGTGATAAAGTTGTTTTGGTGGATTTGGAAGGAACTGGATCAAATCCAGAGAATGTATTTTGTTGTATTTTTATCTGACATAATAAAGATTTAATTATGTTTATGTATTCTAATTATATAACTTATTAACTATATGGAACAACCAATATAATAAATACATGGCTGATAAAAACTATTTAATGTTGGTTTTGATGAATAAAAGTGCCACATAGCTGGAAATTAAAAATACATAACAACTTTAGTCTTATCTTTTACATTATCAGATGTTAAGTTTTGAAACTAGCACAAACTCTTCTCCTTTTTCCTGGGAAAAAAATCCTTATTTCTCCTATGGATGGCACCTTATGGGTATAAAATTGATTTTGTGCACATAAATAGGATGTAGCTGGTTATTCAAAGTGATATAAAGCATTAATTTATTGACATATAATATTAAGTTATAAAATCCAGAAAATATGTATTACTTTCTAACTGGCTCAGACACTGAGTGGTTATTTATATCCATTCTGTAGATCTGTTATTGTTATCATGTAGTTATGGACAGCTTAACCTAGACCAGAGTTCCAAAGTGCCCTAAAAAGATTTCCTTCCATATATGAAGCTTCTTGCTCACTTGAAACTGGAGACAAACATCGCAGCTGGACTATCTTGGAATACTGGATCAGCACAAGAAACTAGCGGTTTAGCAATTACAAAAGGCAGTGTAGTTGTAAAATACCAACAAGTGTTGATATGAAAAAGCAGCACCTCTGATTTTGTTCATTCTCAGACAGGAAGCATATTTCGAAGTCATCCCATAAGCACTGTACCTGCACTGCGCAGCTTTTAAATTATATGAACTTCCATTTCTGCTTCCACACATTTTGTAAATGCTTCTGAGTTTTATTTATTTCTGTATGATCTGTCATCAATTCTCTCTCTTGGGGCAAGCAGAAGGGCATTTAAGTGGGAGGAAGGTGGTGGAGTCAGATAAACTTGCCTTTTTTTCCCATTACTTAGAAGGAACTTAATGGACCTTTGGGAAAATATTAAAATTTAACACTAGTGAAATTCATGTGTGCTACAAGTGGTACAAATGCTAATTTTAAGTGGTTTTTGTTTTAAAAGACTTTAGTATTTTTTCTGTTTCTGTTTTTTCATCAGGAGATGTCAGCACTTACTTTTGATATTGAAGGATTAATTTATGTGAGATGCTAACACTGGATATTACCTGTCATCTGAATGGGCTTAATGTGTGGCAGGATGTATGGTTTGCAATTAAATCTACAGTACTTGATCCCGTGCTGAACTGTTTGGCTGGTCAGGGTTAATAACTTTTAAGTCATGTTCATGTAAAATATTATCAATATTTTTGCAAATATCATTGGAAAGCAGCCACTCCAATGGAATTTAAGAGAGAGTAATGTGTTAGTTTTGCAAATTACTTTCTGGTGGATTTCTCCCTAGCGATAAATAAGAACATTTTCAGCTTGTTTGAAAATTTGACAAGTGGTAATTGAGGGTTGGCATTGTGAGCTGACTTGGAAGTCGGAGTTGTCATACAGGAAATAAGATATAAATAAGGTGGGGTAACTAATCAACAACCTTGAAGGTGAAGGGAGCAGCTTGCATTTGATGCTATAGAAAGGGGAAAAAGACAGCAGGGGAATGCACCAAGGGAGACAGAGATGTTGAAGAAATTGATTAGGTAATTTTCTTTGCAGCAGCATTGTAGGTGAATAAAGGAGATATAAACCAATGAGACTGTGGAAATTATTGCTGTCTCTGCAGGTGGATAGGAAAAGTTGCATCTCAAATCTGGAAAATGGGTTTTGCTTTTCAGTGTGCACTAACTACCTTGCACAGAACACCTCTGAACAAGTATCAGTTACGAAATACACTCCTAGGCCAGCTACATTTACCGTTGTTTAGTTCCTTGCACCATATAATCTCAACATATATAGAGGAGATGTGCATCATCTGACTTTATTTTGGGAATCCTATGGGTACCAGGCCATATACGTGTTACTCTAGTACTTGATGTCTTTCATTTTAAAAAATACTTCTATTTTCTAAGGTATTTCTCTAGGAATGTTTTAACATGATTATAGATTTAGATAAATATGAAATGGTACTTAACCTGTTATCCATTTTTTAAGTGAAATATGAAAAAAAGCCCTGAGGGATGTCTCCCATCATGTCCGGATTGTGCCTATTAGTAGCAGAAAAAAGTAGCTCCAAATTTTTTCACAGTATGTGCGGTATTCCAGTGAAACTCTATGTTCATTTTGCCAGGACGGCCTGATCTTTCAGCAACATGTGGGTGATTGTGTTCAACTATCTCGCTCAACTGTTTGAGAATGAGACTCCTACGTTAATATATTTTATTACATTATGGCAAATCCTCTTCTTATTTCATCAAAACAATCTCTTTTAGGCCATGGCTTCTTTTCTTGCTAACATTAATGTCCTAATAAAATCAGAGGAAGTTAATGAACTCAATTTGTCCAAGGGATACCTTGAGAGGTGTTTGTGGAACTGTAATAAAAGGTTTTGTTTCTTTTAAAATTTTTTGCTTTGCACTACTCTGTGCTCTCAGTGATATTGTTCCATTCTTTCTTAACGGAACATAGTTATAAAAATGACTGAAAAGCATGGATCACAATACTTGAAATTAGAGAATTCAGTAACAGTTCACATGGACGTAACGTGATCTCACAGTATATCTAATGTATTTTGAATTGCGATAATTTAACAAATTGCCTGAAACTATAGGTACCTATAATTCAAAATTCACTTCAGCCAGTCAGAGGTTAATATATACATATTTAAATCAAAGGATGAAAAATATAACTGACAAGTAGATATGCTTTATATGTAGGCTAATAAAGTTTCATACCACTTTCTAGAAGTCTATTGTAACAAGAAGATGGCAATATGATAGAATTATATGGTAGGAGGTTGATTAAAAAGGTATCAGCTGGTCATGGTGTGTTTAAACAGAAGTGTCTTATTTGTATGTCTGCATGCGTGTATTTACTTACTATTAGGGCTGTGATTTTCCAGGAAGCCTATGAAAAATAAGCAACAGCCAGCATTTGAAACCACAGGTCAAATAGTTTACATGGGAATTTATATTATTGTAGCACAGAGAGTTTAGTTAAAAAATAAAAAATCAAGTTAAAAGGTTAAGAATTAAACTCTCAGTTTCTCCTGGGGCTTGTGCCCTACCAAAGTATACGTTACTTGCAAAATTACTGTTGCCATATAAATGTAGGATTATGGAGTATATTCAGAGGTACTGATCCTATCTGCTACTGAACTCGTAGCCGCTGCAGTTGCTTGCCCTGTTTAGTGATGAGTATAAACCCTAAAGTGGGTTATGTGGAAGTAATGGGTGTAAGCAGGCTGAATTTCAGCTGTTTTGTGATAATTGTATACTTGTATGCCGTGCCATCACAGGGAAGTTGACCGAGAATGAAGCTACTTCATGTTTAGCTCAGTACGCTTGGATAGCTGCACGGAAAAGAGGACATGCCGTAAGCACACTAGCTTACATCCCGTAGTTTTTTTTGTGCGTCTGCATACCAGTATGCCACTTTCCTATAGAGGCCAAGTTAAGAGGGCATTCATCGAACAGTTCACAATGAATGATGGCCATTTCTGCCCAGCACAGGTATCGGACAAACAAAAAATCAGTAAACTCTCTGTCCTAGTTGCAGACATTGTCCCATGGCCAAATTTATAGGCCTTGCATGTAGGTATTGTTCTGTAATTGCTTGAATTCTTGATGTTTTGGTACAAATGAAGAAATTAATTGCAGAACTGGGATTTTTTTTTTTTTGCTTAGGAAAACCTTCATAGCCCTGTACTATAAATATAGGAATGTTTGCTAGTGTGAGCTAGGAATTGAGTATAACCCTGTGAGTTTAAGGGGATATGAGACTGCACCCTATCTGTCAAAGCAGGGCATTTACATCGGTATTCAAACATTGTAGCTAGACAGAAACCGCACTAGTCTGTCAGCAGAACTAAAGTAAGTTTTACGTGTCAACTGACTGAAGCTGTGTATTTTTTTTAATCCCATATATATGGATAATGAAGGTTTTTAAGCTACCCTCAGTGCAGAAGGCCATCCATGTCTGATGGGTCCAGGCTTAGACCTATAGGTTTCAGTTTAGTGTTTTGGTGTCATTATTGGCATTGTGACATTATTTGCATGTGTCATATGTTACACTGAGAAGAGAAGTCCTCCCTGCATTCATTATGTTCAAGTATTTGTTGATACAAGCAGTGGGGTTTTTTGATCCAGTCTAATGTTGCCACCCTTTCACTTTTAATTTCACAAAATAGATCACTATAAAATCAATAATGCTTATGCAGAGATGAAAACTTGAACTTAATTCTGAATTACTTGCCACCTCTGGATTTCAGGAAGGCACTTAAATCAAGCTGAATTTATTATATTTATTGTATTTTGTAGGTCTAATTAGTTATTTAACAGATTTTGATAGAAGTATATGAAAACTCAGATTTTAGAAAGACATAAACCATATTTCAACTACTTGCTTTAGAGCTAGGACAGTGAGGAAATAGGCTGGAATTTATGCAGAGGGATACACTCCAAAAAGTCTGAACGTGTATGTTAGGTTGTAATGTGAAATGGTAGGATGGAGTGTGTTCTAGTGCACAGCAGACCCTGTCGTCTTTCTAAAAAGTGGCAATATATCCATCTTTTACATGGATCATGACTGAAAATAAGAAAACTTCTGGGAGGAAATACAAAAGCATTAGGGAAATGAAAATGAATTTTCACAATATTGGTAGAGTAAAAATGTACTTCCCCACACTTGACTGGGGAAAGAACTGTGAATAACGCATTTACAGTGTTGTAGCCTGAAGTGGGATTACAAACCTCAGCTTTTCTAGCACAGACTGTAGAGGCTATAGCATGCAAAGTACTTAAATTATTCATAAAGTCCTCACTAAACTCCCATTTTGAAGATGTAAAAATTTACTTGCGCAAGGATAGCTAGCTAAAATGGAAGGCCACAAAAATAAGATTTTTGTTTTGTGTAGAAATTTGAAGTTTCTTGTAGAATTAAGACAGAATAATTTTTCACTAAGGACATTATAATTTTGAATTTTAGTTGAGGAATGACTACAACTGAAGAACAAGCTACTCCATATTTTCTATGAGGTTAGGGTTGAAAACAAGGAGCTACTTTGGGGTAGTTAATGCAATATAAACCCTATATGTTGGTTTAATTCTCAGCAATCAGTTAATACAATTCTATGCAATGGCTAAATAACAGATATTTAGGCTTTGGATACCTAGTGGTAATTCTCTACAGTACTTTGTTCAGCACATGAATACAACTTCACCTTCAGAAGCACTGCATTCATTCAAATGAAAAAAAAAATACATCAGCAATTTGGGCTTTTTGGCAGTTCTATCTTTTGAGATAATTTTCAATACAGTGAATCTTGAAATATATAATATTTGGTTAGATAGGCTTGGCAGGAAATTTTGGAATGTATCTCATCCATCTGTTATTATTATTTGATGTTTCTCTGAATTTATAATATTGATCTATGTATACAAATTATCTGAACATTCATGTGCATGTGTGATTCTGGTGATTTACTGAAATTAGATAAAAAGAGCAGCAACAGATAGGTTGTAAAAATAAGTTAAATGTATGTACAAACAGTTACTCTGTGTTGATACCAAGGCTCATTGCACGGCTTTCATTGTCTGCATCTGTGTGAAGCAGGGACATTCTACTGTCTCTGTGTATAGAATTTAATGAAAAGTGTAGACTCAGTAATAGTCAATAGATTAAATATGAAGTATCTTGAGACTAAGCAATGTACGTTAATCATGACTATGACACCTTGATTAAAATGGGGATTAAGTATGCACATGAGAAAATATAGTAGTAAGGTAACTGAAATAAAGTAAATCAGTAGACACTTGATAGAGCTCTAGTTTTAACAGACATAGAAGTTCGATACTTTCACTAGATGGGAAGTCTAGAGAAAACAAGTTTTTTCTGTGGGGCTCAATTTTAAAACCATATATAATTTATTCTTGCAGTTACCTTATAAATAACAAACTTGACAAATACAGTTGTAAAATGAGCTTATTGTAAATTGGAGAATAATTAGGATTTTCTCTATTCCATGCTTTGATCATTTGGCATACAAAGTGATCAGAAGAAGGAAGTCTTACTTTTTAAACCTACAGCATGAATTGCTGCAAGTAGTGAGAAAACTGGAACATGCGTGAATTCTGTGTTTCAGTTTCTCCTTAGAGAATATCAGAGATCTACTCAGAGAATGGTCATCAGGTCCTGTCAGGCTAGCTATTATTCAATTTATATATGGCTCTATGCATATATGAAATTAAACTTTTAAGTCCCAGTCCTATTTGAATACGGTGTTGATAATTTTTTTCTTCAGTGTTTTTTCACCAGTGTCACTGGAAGCACAAAACTTTAGAAATGCAGGTCAGTGGCCAGATTGACAATCTATGAATGTGGTTTGTTTTCTGAGTTGTACATTGTTTTTTGATAGAAAACCCTGAACTTGCTTACTCTTCACTTCCTTGCTGCTTTATGTGGAATTGGCCAAAAATTTAACTGTAGCTGGGTAATCTGAAGATACCTTGATTAGAGGATGAAGTTTCTGAGGTGGTGAATGGTTTTTAGAGAGAACAATGTTGCCCCTTTCCAAAATCTGAACTATATTATGATATCCAAATGTGTACTTCATTTTGTGGTTTTTATCACTGGACACGTTTTCTATAAAATTATGCAGAACTAGTTATGTGTTTGGACTGAAATCCACTACTTATCCTGTTTTACTGGTAGTTTTGGCAAATGATACAGTAATGCATACTGCAAGGTATTCTAGATAGTACAAGGAGAGAGTAAGCTATGCTGCCTGAAGTCTAGAGAGGAATTACCTTAACATAGAACACCTTTCATTGATTTTCTTTTTGTAAAATCAAATTACCTACTGCATTACTCAAATGAAACAAATTCCACAAAGCTCCTGTGAAAAGCCTTCTAGTTTCAAACTACGAAGGAAGACAGCCATGGCAGACGTTACTTTTGTAACTAGGTGGTTAGCTTAAGTACTGCTCTACCACCTTAGGTGATTTTAAAAGCTAATGAAAGCTCTGTATCTTACATCTTGATCTAGACGTCCCATAACAGAGTATAAAAATAAAACTGTAGAATACTAATGTGAAACGAGTACATTTTTTGACCAGGCCTTTTTATAGTTTTCATCAAAACATTACTTTGTCTGAAACATCAGGTAATAAGACATTTGTAAAACTCTAATATTAAGTGTCTACTGAAGGGTGATGATACGATATATTTGTAATCGTAGGCATCTATATAATACCGGTTTCTAATATTTTTTACCATAAACTCATATGCAGCTCTGTAGCAGGCAATCTATTGTGTGACTCATATTTCCTTAAGCACCCAAGACCATATGTTTCCCTAGAGAATGGAGGGGTATTCTAAATGTAGAATTCTATCTGGTGGGAATGAGAACACAGAACTGTAATTCGTACTTCAGGTTAATTCAAAGTAATGCTTTTATTGTAGTACCATTTAGAAGTCTTAATAATTAGGTATTGAGATACTTTAGAATGGATAGCTAAAGTGAAGCTGAAGTGATGTTACACTGTATAAATGAAATATAATTTCAGTTGCAGATAATTATTTGTCTTAATTTGAAGATTGCTGTCTTGGAAACTTTTGTCTATGATTTAATCTTTTTGAGCAATTGTCATATGTGAATTATTAGTTCATTAACTCTCTTCCAAGGGATATTCAGTATATCTTCACAGCGTCACAGAATGGTGAGGGTTGGAAGGGACCTTGGGACATCATCTAGTCCAACCCCCCTGCTAAAGCAGGTTCTCCTAGAGCATGTTGCACAGGACATTGTCCAGCTGGGCTTTGAATATCTCCAGAGAAGGAGACTCCACAAGCCCCCTGGGCAGCCTGTTCCAGTGCTCTGTCACCCTCAAAGTAAAGAAGTTCTTCCTCATATTCAACTGAAACCTCTTATGCTTCAGTTTGTGCCCATTGCTCCTTGTCCTGTTGCTGGGCACCACTGCGAAGAGTCTGGCTCTGTCCTCGTGACATCCACCCTTAAGATATCTATATGTGTTGATGAGGTCCCCTCTCAGTCTTCTCTTCTTCAGGCTAAACAAGCCCAACTCTCTCAGCCTTTCCTCACAGGGGAGATGCTCCAGTCCCCTCATCATATTTGTTGCCCTCCTCTGGACTCTTTCTAGGAGTTCCTCATCTTTCTTGAACTGGGAAGCCCAGAACTGGACACAGTACTCCAGGTGGGGTCTCACCAGGGCAGAGTAGAGGGGGACGATAACCTCCCTTGACCTGCTGGCCACACTCTTCTTAATACGCCCCAGGATGCGATTGGCCTTCTTGGCAACAAGGGCACCCTGCTGGCTCATGGTCAGCTTGTCATCCACCAGGACTCCCAGGTCCCTCTCGGCAGAGCTGCTTTCCAGCAGGTCAGCCCCCAGCCTGTACTGGTGCATGGGGTTCGACCTCCCCAGGCGCAGCACTTGACACTTGCCCTTGTTGAACTTCATCGGGTTCTTCTCCGCCCAACTCTCCAGCCTGTCCAGGTCCCACTGGATGGACGGGCAGCCCGGGGAACTCCACTAACTATCGGCCTCCAACTTGACTCTGCCCCGCCGATCCCAACCCTCTGAGCCCTGTCGTTCAGCCAGTTCCCAATCCACCTCACTGTCCACTCATCCAACCCACACTTCCTGAGCTTCCCTATGATCTTGATTGGTACTTGAAACTTATTCACAATTTTTATTTTCCTTTCTATATGTATATATTTAATATTATTTTAAAATGAGATTGTAAATATGGATACCAAAGTGTGTTATTTTATTGTTCAAGTTCCTTCAGCTGGTTCACTTAGAACTGTATGGTATTCTGATTTAGTAAATTCAGGCGATGCAAAAATCAGTGTAGCACTGAATGAGACCTAACTGGTAACATCAAAAGGTAATTTCCAGTAGAGAATCTTCAGTGCAGGTACTTCTAGAAGGATGTCACATCACTTTATTATTGACTTAGTGTACAGAAGGTTTGGAAATAAAAAATTAAAGCTTGGGCAGATAGTTTGTAAATGAGATTAAGAAAACAGTGAAGTCATAAAGATAAAATACCAGCAGCATCCTACAGAGTGATCTAGAACCCAGTAAATTTAAAACCAGGTTTTTAAATGGTAAAATCCAAGATCAGACATCTATAACTTGAGACTACAGCTAATATAGAGGGGTATGAAAATCTTTGAGCAAGATAAAAAGGCAGAATTGTTGTGAATAATATTTGTTGTGAGTCTACAAATTTTTCCATACTGGCTATAGAACATTTAATATTTTCTTCACTTACAACTGTAATATTTTACCACTGTAGTAGTGGTGATTCAATTAACTGTAATTGCTGTAACTGCTGTAATTGCTCATCATTAAAGAAACATCAAGAAACATTACCAAGGACAACTTTTTTTATTTTAAAGGATGTGGTTGGATTCTTTTTGGTGGAATTGGGGTAAAGATATTGAACTGGATAAACCAGTGCAATTTAGTAATTTTTGCTACATTTATGCTGAAATTTCTGCAGTTCTGGGACAATACAGTTGTCCTGAGAAAAAATTGGGGGTCATTATTGTTTTCCTGTGTAGGATCAACTTCCCTAAAATTTTGATCTAACCCCTGGTGTTCAACCTGCCATTTGTTTGTCAGGAACCTGACAGAACACATTGGAATGATAATTTGTCAGTGTCGTACATAAGTAGAACCTTCACAGATGTATTGTAAGAAAAACACCACCACATTCCCCCCGACTGTGTTTATTGCCATTTAAAACACTTTTATCTTATGAGATCATGTTGCGCACTACAACATTTCATTTTTCATTAACCGTAATTATTCTTCCAGCTTACTTAAAAGTGAGTTTGGAACACTTTGCATGGAAATGATAACTTGCAGACGCTGCCAAATTTTAAATATCTTGTCTCATTATTAAAAAGTATATGAGCTTCAGCTGCCCACTTAAGTCATGAGAAGAGGGACAGAAGAATATTCTATTATTTTAGTTTTGTTTGTTCCACTTTGTGTTGTTTATTGCCTTTATGACATTTTAGTGATCATTTTGCCACAGCAGTGGTTTATAATCTGTGGACATGGTTATATATGGGCAATGGGAATGCCTGCCCTCAGTATTAATGTTTTAGTAGTTTAAAGATTGCTGATCCATATTCATATGAGCAAAGTATCTCATCCCAGCTGACTTTGTAATAGAAATATGGGTTTTGGTAGTTGTGTATGTCTGTATATGAAGAAAATATGAACACGATATGCTGATATACAAAGTTTTCTTGCCAGTCGTTGACGTAGAAAATCATGGTATTTGGACAACTGCCCCTGCCTGATCAGAATATGCCTTCTTGCCTAGCATCATGTTTTCTTAGGTTGAAAAAATGCATGTAGTTCAGAGACAGAATCAAAAGGTAAGCATATGTAATACAGAAAAGTTGTGGTTGACTCAGGTACTGGAGGTATTATATATCATCACTGTGTCTGCTCCAAGAGAGACAGTGTGTCTACTTTAACCATTTTAGATTGGATTAGGACTGTGCTTTTAAAAAACTTTTGATTAACCCCTTATATTGGTTTGCACTGAGTAGGTGTCTTGGAACACATTACCTTAAATCCTCTCATATTCTAAACCAGAAGATGTCAGAGCAAACTCTCTGGCACTCCAACCACTAATGAACATTTTGTCTGTGGGATAAGAACAGAGGCAGGCTGAACTAAACCTCCTGAAACAAATAGTGTGGATGTTGGGTCTCCCGTACTAGATATTTTACTTTCCAGGTATGCTCCTGTTGGGCCTTACTACTTGGTAATGTAGACACAACCTTAGATAATCTTCATTTTTCTTTTTTTCAAGCATAAAGGCTGTTTATTATAATTATGGTTTTGGCTTGGGGTTTTTAAACAGATCTGAATGTAATTATTTACTTTAAGGCACTTCTTTGAAGAGATCACCTTTTCAAAAGTTTTCAGTATTTAGAAATTCTCTAAAATATCTAAATATTCTCTAAAATATCCTAAACTCTAAAATATGATCTTTGCATTCATGTATACTCTCATTTTAAATTTCGTGAGCAGACAGCTGGTGAAGATTATGGCCACAGTAATGTGTGGCACATGACAGATTTTTCAAGAGAAATCTTGTCTGCTTTAGGCACCCAACTGAATTACCTGCTTTTACATCTATTCAGCATTGAAGGACTCCTTTGAGAACAATAGGAACACTGGGCATAGAATTATTTTGACTATGTATGTGGGCTGAATACCTGCTATGCTGAATACCTGTTATGCTGAATACTCTGAAAATTTTTCTTGTAGTTATTATTTGTCATAAAAAAAAAAATTGTGTAATCATGTGTGTAAACACTAGTTTCCCCAAGGAAACTGTTAATTTAATGTCATATAGAAAACTAGGAAAATGAATGAAAGAATAGCAGGAATTTTTAAAACTCTGGTGTTCAAAAAAAAAAAAAGACAGTTGTTTCATAATTTAAAAAGTTAAATACCCCTATTACCTATCTAAAATTGGTCAAATATTGTTCAATAACATAAATATAATGTCCAATCAAATAAAGAAGCAGGTCCAAGCTCAGTATCAAACTGTAGTGAATTGAGCACAGGACAGCACCCGTATCTTCTCCTACCAATGAAGTATTTTTACCATATTCTGCCTTTAGTTTCTGTGTTTGAAGATGTTTTAAGTTCAAGGTATTTGCAGTAGTTTTCTCATTTTTACAGGCTACTCAAAGAAGAAACATCAGCCTATGAAGTGCTTTGTGTGATTCTCTTTGAGGTCAGCAAAGAGTGTTAAGTTTAGCAATTTTCCTGAAAAAGCAATAGTAGAGAACAGAGAACATATTTTTAAATTGGATCAGGAAGTATAACAGCTATGACAGTAGAATACTATTACTTTAGAAAGTAGATAATTGGCCCCCAATGTAACTCTTTAGAAGGAATATTTAACCAATAAACTATTGCATTTCATAGAACATCTGATCCATCCCTGAATTTACAACTAGAGAAAACACTCAGTAAAGCTAAAAGAAAATGCAGTCCATCACCTGCCTAGAATATTGGCAGCTTAAATAATTTTATATTCTGCTATATGTAGGTCTGATCAAATTTAAGTATTTCTTCAAAAAGCACCTAAGGTTTTAAGATTTAACTTCTTAATCAACATTTCGTAATGCAACTGCTGTACTGTACGGTTTTTACACGGGGGGAATATTTCTGTTAGGGTAAGTATCTCAGTTCAAGATAACCATTCAAACTGATCTAAACCTGACTTCCTAAAATCAGGTCTGTGATCTCATGTCTGAACTGTCTTCAACATCTGCTACAGATATTCAAGTTAGTTTAGAGTATATGCAAATTTAGCAATTTTAACTTTGGCCAATGGTACAAATAGTCCTGACTGCACACCTTATTAACACCATGGACTACCCTTTTCTAACCTTGAAAAATAACTTCAATAAACAGTAGAACTAAGAGAGCCTGCTTAGCTACAGATTGGTGTCTTGCAGTTGACTTTGGTGTCTGAATCAGTATGTTCTCAAAGTGAATCTTTTAAATGAAGTTGGGACATTTATAAATATTCTATTCTGTATGTATTCTTTGGATGTAAAGTTCATACTAAGCCTGCTTAGTGGAGCTGCAAACATCGTTCTTCTCTCTTACATAGGTGTCCTGCAGAATTTGTAATCAATAAATAGCATTGCTTTGACTTTCCTTATCTTTACAGTCTCTTCCTTTTAATTGGTCATTATGAAAATAACACAGTGTTATGAAGCTAAATTTTCTTAGGAAAACAGACTTAACATAATAAAGAATTTTTTGTAAAGTAATATTTAACTTGACACCCTTTTTTTCTAGATAGAGGTCTATTTCTGACAGTGTTGAAAAAGTTTGCTTCAAAGGATTTGTTTAAACTTTTATTAATGAAGCCATTCTTCATCTCAAAATGCGAAGTTTAATTTATAGAAAATATTCCAAGAATAAAACCTAGAAATACAAGTTTTCATAATTGTTAAAAGTATGTATAGAGCTATTTAAAAATACCTTGTTGTAGAAGTCTAAGACTATATTCATGTTAGGAAACTTTTTTTCTTTTTTAATTAAGTTTGCAGAGAGGGAACTCTGTTTAACTACAGCCAAGGACCCTCTTGCACTTTTCTTGTCATTTTAGAGCAGCTTTAATAAATCTACCTTCCAGCTGCCTCCTTTACTCCAGAAGCTATAGAATAAACTAATTTATGTATATAATCCACCTATAAACTAATTGGGATTCTGTAGAGGTTTTGGTGGGAATAATTTCAGCTGACTTGGCTTTCTCACCTGATTTGCCATACAAGTGATAGGGCTGATTCAAATGAAAAGGTAAAAATACATAGTTTGAGGAGCAAGGAGACCGAATTTCAGCATATGATCAGCTTAATCTGCAGTGGAGTAACATTCTGAACATCTGAGTTTTGTGTAATTTTTTCTGTTTTACCAGTACCTGGTTCTAGGAAAGAATTTTCTGGAACTAATTACACCACAGAAGAATACAGGTTCCTGCAATGCAGAGATTTTGAAATATTCTGTTCTGAGTATCTGTAACAGATAATATTCTGCTTAACAATTGACTTATATAGTTTATTAAAAAAGTTCAGTTCCCTGGTTGTTTTTATTTAAATTATTATTTTAATGCAATCATTCTGGCATTTGGCTGTGAATATCTCTTCCTACTTCTTTTTTCAATTTGTTTTAGCCCTAGTGACAAGGCCACAGCAAACAAATGTATTTTACGCTTCCAAAGCAATTAGGTTGCTTGGGGTTTTAATGTGGTTTTTTTTTTCATTTCTATAAAAATGTTTATTACATTCTGTAAGAAATGTCTAATAGATGCCAACATAAAAAATTCATTGCTTTCATAAGACCTCCTTGTTTCATATTCTGAGAGCTTGAGGTGGTGTGAATAAATATCTTCCAAGCTGCTTTGCAGCTCTCTAACCACCTTCTACATGTGTGTATATATATTTACCTATGGAGCTGTGTTTGTAAAATTAATTTTGTACTTTGTATCATTTTAACTGTGTGGATAACTGATTAATTAATATCTAGTGATGTGCCTACATCACAAATAGCTGTGTAATATATTTCAGTTTTGAAAATTAACTGCTGGGGCTGGCTTGGAAATGTGGCATTCTAACTGCTGTGTGAGGACTGAAGAGAAAATAATGTGTAAACTTTGTAGCTTGAACAGTTATAACTTTGAGCAGTGTCCCAGGAGGAGGTTGTTGGGTATTAAAAAAGAACAAATATTTGATAATATTTTTTGAATGCATTGTGAAGCAAAATAGTTTTTTATATGCACAAAATCTGTCTTTTACATTTTAACTGTGATGTTTCACAAGTGATAGTACTCATTTGCATGTTATCCATATTGATTTCCTAATATAAAAAGTTGCTTAATATTATATTGAAGGCCTTTTGTGTTGTATTTTTAATACACCTTACCTCTTTTTGTGGTAACCTGTTTTTGATGCTTCACTGGAGCTTTTGAGGCACTTTTCTGAAATAACTTGAACACTGTTAAATATTCTTTGTAAGAATCTTCCCTCCCCCTCCCCCCCAAGAAAAGCTTCAAAGAGATTCCATTGTTATAAAATACATGCCATAGTAATCCTTTTTTGAAAATTTTGATGACAGAGAAACATGACTAACTTAGCAAAAATAGGCAAATGTTATTATTCGGGTGGCTACAAGCAATTCAAAAGAAGATACACTTTTTAATTTTTTTTTTTAAATAATGAGGTTAAAGTTTGGAAATCTTAAACTCCAAACAAAGAAACTATTGTTTTCCCTTTTTAGTATTTAAATCATACCTTGTCCAATACATATTTTTATGGTAGTAGTTTGCAGGCATCTGTAGGCTTATTTTCTTGTGTTTATTAGTATGGGATTAGCCCACATATATGATTAATGAAACAAGGCAGCTGACAGAAAGTTACAAGCTACTAATTATGATAGAGAAATAAAAAGACTGCTATCTCATTATGTGTAGTTAAAGGGGAGAAAAAGAAAAATGAGAAATTACAATGTTTTGTTTGTGGAATGGTAACTAAATTTTCAGTGGGAAGAACTGGAAAGAAAGATTTCTGTGAATCTTTGGTGGGATCAGGTGGTCAGCTGATTTGATCATTACAGTGCCACTGAGCTCTTTCAAAGAATATGGGGTTGTAGTTTTATTTACTTTTAATGTTCATGAATAAACTCATTAAGAGCAGGACACAAAGCTGAATGAATCAATTAAAAAACCTCCTATGATTTTGCTAAGCTTTGGTGTGGCTTGTAATACAGTTGTCAAGGCAGTATTTAATATTTTTTAAATTGCATTTGATTACTTAACAAACTAATTAATATTGTAATTCCTTGTCATTCTTATCATCAGAAAAAAATAGTTCTGACAAAGAATTTGAGTCTCTTGCAAAATACATTCCACAATAACATCCCAAAGCTGCAGTTGGTGCTGTGCCCTTTTGTTGTTGTCGATTTAAAGTTAGCTTTAGAAAGTAGAAATAAAAATCGTCCATCAAAACAACTTTTAAAAAGTATTTCCCCCCATGCTAGCATATTCCATTTTCTTCTGAATCATGCATTACTCTTTGCACTGCCATCCAGCACAAAATACCTGTCCTGATGAAGCCCCTGTATCCTCAGAGCACAGGTTCCCACACGTAGCTTTATCAGGCCGCACCGATAACCCCTATACAATTCTATTTCTATGCTCTTCACTATGCGGGAAACTCACACTTAACCTCTTATCCAGGGTAGACAGAGGTAGCTGTGTGCTGTAATAGACTTTCCTACTTTTTATTGTTCTGACTGTCCTTCTGCACCTGTTTTTATAAAATACAAACAATTTAGGTAACACTAGGATCGGTTTTCACTCTAAATCCGAACTCTCATTTGTCAAGTTGGGAATTAAAATAACTGTTTATTTTCAATGCATAGCAACTTTCTTCCATAATAGACTTGCAATTGTTTTTTTTCGCTTTTTCTAGTTGATCAGTAATATGAAAGACATCCTAGTCAACTTTGTCAACGCATAAACCTGATCTTTTTTAAGGAAGTGGGCCCCCTCTACTGTTAAACAGGAGTAAATGCTGCTGCATGTTTTTTTCTTCAGCTAGAGCAAATACGAAGAGGGTGTCATAGGAGGGTTGAGGGAAATGCAGCAGCCAATATCTCTGAATTTTTTTCTTTCTTCATTAATAGAGCGTGGGATTATATGTGAAGATGAGGCGTGCTATTTTCATTTTATACATATGGTCTCAATCTGCAGTTTCAGGAAAAATGAAAGACAGCTTACAGGACCCTGTGACATAACTAAAGAAATGCTCTCAAACTTGTTTTCATGTTCAGCACTGTTTGTCAGTTCTATAGCTTGTATGCTTTGGCTGCAGAACTTCAGACCACTGTTGTTCTTCATCTGTACTTCCATCCGTGGGACATCACTCAGGCTTCAGGATCTTATTTATTGGTGTGGAAATATGTATTTGAATAACAGGTTTTTTTATAATAAAAATGAATTTTTAAAAAGAAATTTAATTGTAGCACAGAGTGTCAGAAAGCCATGTTTTTACACTGATGTCTGGGAAAAAAAAAAAAAAAAAGTGTCTAATTTTATTTCCTGGTGCTGGTAAAAAAAATAGATGTATCAGGTATGGGCTACTTAGCTAATTACTGAGAAAGAATATACAGAAATTACAGCACACAAATTTTCACATCCAGTGAAGAGAACCTTGTCAGATGTATTTATAAGTCATTTGAATGATCCAGATTTTATTTTAAAAAATAAAAAGCTATTTCTGAAAGGCAGTCTTTGTGGTATGCAAAGGGAAGGATTTATCTTACTGATCTGTTGTCTCTTTTAAGTATGAAAACCTTGGAACCTCTTGATAAAGGGTAGGCAAGAATTTTTATTGTATCATGTGCCCAGTTAATAGAAGCAGGAAATGGGATTTTCTTAATTTCATCCTGAGCCAAAACTAGCTGAATATGCTGTCCCTTTATGACAGGATAATGGGATTTGAGCTACCGTACACATATTACAGTTGAAGATAGGAAGTACATAAGAATCTAAGACAATATTGTAGGAAGTTCAATCAAAATACTTCTAAATTATATTTCTGTATTTTTAATGCAGTCCTTTAGAAATATTTTCAAAAGTCAGAATTCTGTCCTGTTGTGCAGTGTTCTCTAGGATGTCACTTATACGAAGGGAAAATGGATTTTTAAAAAGCTTTAGCTTCAAGTGGTGTTTTGAAAACAATATAGCATTGTCATTAGAAATCTCTAAAAACCTCTCTTTCCTCAAGAATGATTGCGTTATTGTTATTTTTTATCCCAACAAGCATGTTTTGTGCAAGCAGAGATGATAGTGTTTTCTCACTTGAAATAACTTCTTTTCATATATATTCAGGTCCAGATCAACTTCTAAATCTACTCTCAGTCCATTCAGAATTGAAGATGACTGAAAAACACCACCTTTGTAAAAAAATGGGATTTGCAATAACCAGTGTTGGGGAATTATCACTATAAATTTTTATCAATCAATTATGGTTTTCAAAAAATCTGTATATACCTATCTTCCTTTTGCTCTCTCTCTCCCCCTGGTACTTCAGCATATATGGTCTTTCAGGCATGCAATTACTGTGGTCCAATTTTTTGTCAAAACGGCACTCAAAATTCTCCACTTCTAGCATGTTTCTAAATTCCTTATTCTCACTTTCTGATCCCGCAATCAAAATTTATGCTTATTCTGATGTCTTCAGCTTATCTATTGTGATCTGTTTTCTTTTGGTCTGCCCATTTTTTTCCTCTGCTGTAATATTCAGAACACTGTTGTTAAACAAGTCAGTTCCTATTGTTTGACTGAGGTTTTTCCTTTTGTTCCTAAACATATTGTTGAACACAATTGCTTGCTCTCTTTCTTCCACTTCACATGATGTTAAAGCTCATATTGCTTATCTTCAAATCTATGCAGAGTTTCAATTTCAGAAATTCCCCCTAGCTTTCCCCTCTTGCATGTTATCATGTCTTTTAATTGTTAATTGGCTCAGCACTGTTTTCTCTCTCTCTCTCCCTCAGAACAGTTTTTTGGGGAGAGGCCAGTGGTTCATCAAACACAGTATTTTGTTTCTGACTGTGTTTTTCTCCATAAGCGAGTCTTTAAGAAAACCTGTACGAACAGCACAAGCATCTATGATAAGCCGACTTAAGACTTTTTCATCTCCCAGCCATTTTCAGCTGTAGGCCTTTCCGAGTGGGACGTGGGTCTTCTTGAGTTAACAACATGAAATGGATTTATCTTCCATGAACTTGCCTAGAGTGCCCTTCAGCTCATTGAAACTTTTGTTACCTACAGCAACTCTTCACAGGGAGTTTCACAGTCCATCTATTTATTACATGAAGATCTGTGAACTTCATCCCTAGTAGCTTCATATTATGCCCAGTTCTCAAATCAGGAAACAGTACAAGTATTTAGCCTATCCCCTTTCCCTATACATAATCTTGTAGATGGGTTTGCCTCTCTCTCCTGCATTTATTTGCTTACATTCTGTTTTCCTTATAAATTTGCAGTGTAGCATCATGGGCAACCTAATTATGAAAATCTGAATTAATTTTAAAAAGCATTCCTCATTCCATGAAAGTGAGTGATACGACAGCATACAGACTCAGAAAGTTGCAGAGGTTGGAAGTGACTTTCCAAGATCTCTAGTCCAGCCTCCTGCTAGAGCAGGTTGCTTAGGGAATGTGCAATTGGGTTTTGAATGTCTCCAAGGATGGAGTTTCTACAGCCTTTCTGGGCAACCTGTTCCAATGCTTGACCATTGTCCTACAAATTTTTTTTTTTGTGAACATCCAGTCAGAATTTAACATGTTCCAATTTGTATCTGCTGCCACTTCTTCTACCCCCATGCAACTCTGTTGAGAGTTGTACTCCATCTTCTCTACACCTCCCTATGAGGTAGCTACAGACAGCAGTAATATCTCTGTTTTGCATGCTCTTCTTAAGGATGAACAAATCCACTTTTCTTAGCCTCATCTTTGTGGCCATTCTCTGGACTCACTCTAGTATGTGTCTTTATTGCACTGGGAAGCCCCAAACTGAATAATGGTATTCTCCATGTGGTCTTAAGACAGCAAAGATCATTTCACTCGGTCTGCTGAGAACATTTTTGTTAATACAGCCCAGCATGTGGTTGGCCTTCATTGCTGCAAGGGCACACTGCTGAAATGTATTCACTTGTTGTCCACCAGGAACCCTTGGTCTTTTTCTAGGAAGCTGTTTTCTGGCTAGACAAAAAAATGCTGTACCATTGCATGGGATTATTCCATCCCAGCTACAACACTTTGCACTTACCTCCATTGAACTCCTTGACATTCCTGTCCACCTGTTTTTCCAGCCTGTTTATGTCCTCAGTAGCAGTCTTGCCCTCCAGTGCAGCGACTGCCCCCAGTCTGCTGTTGTGGCAGCTGTGGTTCTGTACTGCAGATGCAGAAAACTCAGATTTAGCAGCAGCCTGGAGGTACAAGGGAAAAACAGAAAATCAGATTTGTGAATGCTCAAGGCTAAATGTGTCTGAACAAAGAAAGAAACTTTTTATTATTGGGAAGAAACTACTATGTCACTAATAAAGAATGTTCAAACTGTATTTGAAAGGTGACAAATTGCAAGAGAGTACCTGCTTGCTAAGTTCAGTGCAAAGCAAGATGCGAAAAAGCCAAAAAGATGATGCTAAGGAGTGTTAAGATGTTTTCAGGGACCAGTTTTCCTCCCACTCTGGGATCCCATGTGCCACACATACCTGATAGGGTTGGCTCTGCAGCTACCGTGTTTGCCATAGAGCGTATGCAGTGCATTCAGAGGAGCTCAGCTAGAAGCACATTGCTCAGTTTCAGCCTAGTGCCTGGCACTTTACCTCTCCTACAGCTGATAACGTCATTCCTCCCACCCTCCAGTCACTTTGACACCTTGTGTACAAGAAATTACACCCATGGTGCTTTCAGTTTCATCAACTGGAAAAAATGAAGCTCTATGAACTGATTAGCTTGCTGTGAGGAGAACAATTGAGGGTTGAACACATTCCATGCTTCCCAGTACAGCCAAGTATGACAGGGCATAGTATATTTAACTCAGTTTGAAAGGTACAAATTTTGCCCTTTCAGATGGAAAGTACTGACCAAATATTTTTTACTGACCAGTGACAGCAGATACAGTTCAACTGGAATGAAGCATTACTGGTCATGTTAGACATGTACTTGAATTAACTACATTTGGTTAAGGCTCTGCACTTTCCTTTAATTCAGGATTACCTTCCAACTCTGTGTATAATTTTACTTTCTGCTAGGATTTGATTTTATTCAGTAAACACAGGGTTTTCTTGACTGCCACTCTTCTTCTAGATATATTGAGCTGAACCTGCCACTTAAAAATTCTGCTTTGCTCCCTCCACTCCAAACCCTGGATCACATTTTTAATCAAGTCCAGACTCTTGTTCCAGGCTGTAGGACTTGCAGCTGTGCCTCCCTTCATCTGGACTGCAGGTTATTATTTCTAGCTATGCTCAGAAGGCAAAAATTAACAGGGGAAATGGCAGCTGCAACATGGAAAATTGGAGTAGGGAGGGGGCTGAAATTAACTCAAAATTATGAACAGAAAATTGACGAGAGAGGGAATGGGCTTTGTGATCCTCTGTGTGGTGGACAAGGGAGGAGAGAAAGAGACCGGGACTGACCAGAAAGCACAACCTTCTGGAGCTCTTAGTAACCAAAATCCAAACACTGCTTTAACTGTTTGCTTTCCAGAAAAGTAAATACAAAATCCTTCAGGCTGAACAAAACCTCAAAGATATAAGTTTGTCTATGAAATTTCCTGATGAAATTTTAAACTAAATCTTATCATGCTGTGTTAGGCTTTGTAATTCTGGACTTGGAAACTGTAAATCCATTTTGTTTACATCCATTCAGGCAAAGCATGGAAACAGTAGAGTGGTTTCCTTTATGTCCACTCATTTTTTGCACCAGTCCTCTAACTCTCACTTCCCTATTGCATCAAAAAACAGCTACTTGTCTTCCCCTCCAAAATTCATCATTACTTCTGTCCTGCTCAGTGATGATGACCATTGCAAGAAATGAGCACCTGGCTTTCATCAGTCCATAGATGAGCCTATAATGCCGTCCTCTTAGTTTTCTAAGAAGTATTTTTATTTTCTTCTGTCTCTACCCCTCCTATTTGGCAGAAGCTATCTTTAAAACATCTATAGATATATTTAATTGTTCTTGAAATCCTCCTTAAGACTTTGAACTTGTGTTTAAA
Organism: Egretta garzetta; assembly: GCF_000687185.1. Lineage (NCBI taxonomy): Eukaryota > Metazoa > Chordata > Aves > Pelecaniformes > Ardeidae > Egretta > Egretta garzetta. Next base: position 725,785 of record NW_009260066.1, read on the forward strand.
ATCTTGAGAAGTTACTACTGCATACAAATCACTACCTTATATGTGAAAAATTCTGTTTTCTTATGCTCTTCCTTTCCCTTTGTCTTAGTCCTCTTTCCTCTATGATTTCTGTTAACTTTTAAGCTACTTATTGAAGCTTATTGTTCTGTACTTGTACAAAATCTGCCCCAGTGGGGCTCTAGTTCTTGGCTATAGCTCAGAACTACTGCAATACGGTGGATGTGAGATAATTTTTTAAAAAATCATTCATTAGTAACGAATTGTAAAAGAAGAGCTTTTTGTTACTCTATGTGCTTGGGTTTACTGTAACTCTGTACTTCTCCTTCGAGTCCGCTAGAGGGAGAATTCCTACTTGTATTTCTCCAAATGTTTACAGGCATCCCATCTGGTAAATTTTGAGCATTTCTTGCTGCAAGCTTTGTAGCTGGCATCGACATGACTTACAGCAGATGGTAATTGATACTCATATCTTTAGCACTTACAGATCATTGTCGGTTGTTGGATAGTAAGACAACCACAGACTTGGGTTTTCAAGCACCCTTTGTTACTGTCATTTTTTGTTTATTGCTTGTGTTGCCCCAAGTTCTAAGCAATACATAATTAAAAAAACACAAGAATATCCCAAACCCAATATTCCTTGCCAAAGAGATCTTGCAGTTTAAAGCAATGTATAGCATAGATCGATACAGAGATTTAAAAGTCAGTATGTGACTACAGTAAGTATTGTTTCTAGTAGTCTAGCTTGTCACTTTTCTCAAGTCACTGCCACAAAGTATTTGAAGGTAGATAATGAGATAAAATTTCCAAATGTTTATAGGTGGCTTCTCCTAAGTGAAATACTATCCTGAAGGCAGCTTGAAGGTGTTTAGTAACGACGGGGGGCTGAGGGAAATGGGTATCTTACACGGAAGTTGACATTTCAGCAAGATGAAAGAAAAATTATAGGGTGAATAGTCAGAGAAGACTTCTAGAAGTGAAGGCAGGCAGCCTGTGTCAGCAAAAAGGGAACAGAAACAGATAAAATGGAGTAGATTGTCATACCAGTATGATTGGCTGGGGAAATTATTCTTGTCAGCAGTGTTCTGAATTGCTGACAAGACTGTGTTTGTCAAGGCCAGGAGAAAGGATGGAAGACAATGATTTTCTGGATGAGAGTTCTGGCTGTGTGGATGGATGGGATTGCTACATCATCATATGACTCTGAAAATTGCATGCTAGGCACAAACTCACAACATTTTCTGTCCTGGGTCTATGGTTCCCCAGCTTCTCAGTTTACAGTGTTGAAATTGTATAGCGTACTATCAGCATAACGACATTCACAATCTATAGACAATAACACAAACATCCCACCAGAGTTTTGGTTTCCTCTGAGATAAAATGTTTCCAGAGAATTGGCTGTTCATTTAGCAAAATTGGAAGAACTAACTTCTCAGTACTGTTCTTTGTCTAGCACCATCACTATTTCTTAGACCTCTAGGTTTTCCTTCTAGTTCCTCTGCATACCATTCTTCCTGTGGCCTTTTCTATGTACTCTTTCTCATTTCTGCCTTTATTTTTTCCCTTGAGTGTTGATCTGAAAGCCCGTTTACACTCTTTACTGTGCTGTTAGGTAATTCTTCACCACAGATTTTTTTTTATGTGTTCATCTTTCTGTAAGAGCATTTTATGTGATAATGGAAGGATCTTGGACACATTCGGAGGACACAGAAGTTGTTTTCCTGTTTCTGCTCTTGCCATGTAGGCTACAAGACTGTCTGACCTTTAGGTTGTTAGGAGAATTTGTTTTGAGTATGAGATATGCATTCCTG